>NC_081407.1:378200765-378250765 GCF_030272615.1 Cryptomeria japonica | reverse complement strand
TCTTATTTCATGAAAGTTAATTTGGTTGTTGAAACTGATATTTGAAGCTAGTTCTATTCAATAAAATGTTATGATAAAGATGTATTGGTAACAGAAATTGGTTATGATGCCATGTTTTCTTGTCATTTTTGGTAGATGATTATGGTAATTGTTATTTACCTCCTTGTAATGCTTTAATTTGGTGTAATGAAAGGAAGAAAGTTCTTGTATCTCTCCTATGATTGTGGATAATTCCTAGAATATTTTAAGGAATGTATGGTTTTAGATGTATCTTGCCAATCGATAATGGTGTTTGTAAAGGATTTTGCAAAAATATTTCATTTGATTATAGAAAGATTTCTATGTGCAATTTGATCTTTGTTGAATGAGTTTCAGGGCTGATGCGTACGATATGTTCTCCATCTAGCCTTACGACTTCCAGGAGTAAGTCAGAACCTAGGGGGGGAGAATGTAGTACCCCTGCCCTAATCAATCTCTAATCTCGGTTTAATCTTCTTCAGTTTATCTAAATATTATGATTATAGTCAGATGTTTGATTTAACGCATAGCTATTGATGTGGGTTCCCACACTATTTGTATGCAAGTTGTTTAGTGTTCCTATTTCGTGGTATTAATATCGGGCTAATGCTTTCATTAAATTTTATATATGTATGCATGTATGACTCTTGGTTGCAGGAGATTTCATGTACAACGCCGCATGAGTGCGAGGTTCGTCTTCACCTGGATTTGCAGGTTTGAGTGTACCTCTTTTATCCTTAGAGTTGGATTAGGTGGTTGTAAGACCCTAGTTGACCATAGTCGTGCTCAAGTGAGCATCGTTAGTCATCGTCGGTGATCCCTTTTTGTTCGGGTTGCGAGTCGTCTGTTTGGTTGACCTTCTTGATTTGTGTGCTTGGTGTGCATGGTTAAATTGATTAATTAATCCTTAGTAATTATTTTGATTAAATATGTATTTGTGCATTAGAGATTAATGGACTTGATTAATCGGGATTTCGTTATGCGATTTTCATTGATATTGGATTGCTCGTTTTAATTTGGGAGTAAGATCAATTAAATAGCTGATTTTGAATATTAATGCATTTTGTATATGCTGTCGAAAAAGAAAGTTCTGTATTTAATTGCAATAGATTTAATTGTATTCTGTTGGCTTTTGAGATTAGAAAGGTTAAATTGAATTAAATGAGGAAATCGATTTTGAATTGTAAAGCAATTTATTTTGTTGATATAGTTGGAAAAATAATTATTTTTGAGAATTAATTTTAAATAAAAATTTAAATTCCAAAAATGGAATTTTTAGTCAACTCTTCCATATAACCTAATTTTTGGAAAATTTTTGGAGGATGGAGGCTTTTGGAAAAATTTTGGTTGGAAAGAAATTTTTGGGGGTTTGGAGGAGGAGGAACTTCTTGAGCCTATAGGTTGGGCTCCTCACTGAATCTTTGCCAGGATTGCTCTAAGAGGTAAGATTCTGGTTTATATTTTGGTTCTTTGCTTATCAGAAATTGTTTTGGATTTTGAGGAAATCTGTTTGTGGAGATTAAAAATAAATAAAAATCTCAGCTATTGGGGAAAAATGATACAGTTGTGTTTGTAATTCCCATCCAATCCTTTCTTGTTCTATTTCCATTTCAATTCTGGATTATGGTTGCTCTAGTTGTTTTTAAAATTAAAAAAATAAATAAACTTGAGAATGGTTGTTCTTCAATGAAATTTGTTAAAATTTTAAGTTAATGCCTTCTCATTCAAGTTTTAAATCAGGAATATCTGCTGTTGGTTGATATATGGATGTTAATCAAATTTTATTTGGCCAATATGCTGTTGGTCTTTGGAGAAATTTTTCCCCTTCCCTGTTCTGGGTAGTTCAAAAATATATCAATGGGGTTTTGGTTTTAAAAAAAAAAAGGAGAAAAATATTTATATTTCTGTTAGTCTCTGGGAGACTGTTTTTTTTCACTGTGTAAAACACAGTAAACAGCTTTGTGTGAAAAATGAAAATCATTTTTAAAAAAAAAGAAAATTATATATATTTTATGGGAGCTGCGCACCCAAGGGGAGCTGCGTGCTTCCCTTTGGGAACAACAGCGCTCCCTTTGGGCTTCCCTTGGGGGACCACATGGGGTCCATGTGGAAACCCCCACCCCTCTTTTAATTTGTTTTTTTTATTTATTTATTTATTTTTGTTAAGAAAAAAAAATAGATTAATAAATAAATTTCTTAAATTAAGAGTATTTTGGGTTAAAATAAAGTTTTCAATTATTTATTAATTATTTTATATATATATTATTAATGGGAATTAATTTATATATATAAAATAATCGATATTTAATTTGAGATTTGTGTAATGCAATAATTATTAGTGAAATATATTTTATTAATAAAGATTAACAATTATATATTAACTAATAATTAATTAGGTTATTGTGCACTATCAGTCGTTAATTGTGTATATTTTATTTATCGTGGAATAATAAATATACTCTTTAATTAACAGTTAATTTTGGATTCCCTTTTTATATTTATATTTCCGTGATCCGTATAGAGCCACTGGGCTTGGAAATATGAAACTGTAGAGGTTGATATCGAACCATAATGTCAGTGATGTTTTAATTGGAGATTTAAATATCTTATTTAATTGATTAATGGTTATCTGAGTTTTATTAATATGAATTTGGTTTAAGAACTCATTATGGCTTATATGTCTGTTCGATGCTGTGAACCCTAGAGAGTTAGAAAACCAAGAATCAAACTATTCCTAGATGAGGTAGATAACTGTAATCTGATATAGATCATGTAGAAAACCTGATCGACTGTTAATATTTAGATCAATTCGGAAAGATTGTATCTGTTGAATATTCATATGCGAGTTTAATTTCTGTGTTCGCCTTTGCTTATGTAATGGCAAGTTTTTCTTTGTTTGGTAGGACCCTGTCGTATGGCATGATTTGGGGTACCTGTTTCAGTCCTCGATTTCGAGTTGACTGTTGTGTGGTGGTAGTGTCGTATTTGGTCATATCCTCTATGTGTGAGTCGAATGTTGAATTGTGGTTGACCATTGTTGGTCGGGTCTCTAGTTAGAGTACCGTTAGTAAGTGTTCATCTTTGAGTCGTGTTTGACCAGATGATTGTTTCTCCCTTCTAGAACTCCGTTCGTCTGACCATGTCTATTCCTTGGTTTTGAGTTCGTCTGAGTTTAGTCTAGTGTCGTATGGGAAAGTGGCTTTCGATTGGGGGCTGCGCCCAAAGTGGCTACTAGGTAACCCATCGAAAGTGAGTCTAATAAGTGATAACCTTTAAGTAGATTAGAATGTAATCTCTAAGTAAGATAAATGTGCCTCACACCTGGGACGAGTGCTAACATAGACTCGACATGGTGTGAGAAGGCTTGAAATGGCAAACCATCATCCTTGTCATCACGAGAGGATGTGTGGGTCCACATGAGGCTTGGATGGGCCGGAAGCTCGGATTAGGTTGCCAGGGTAACCCAGTGTATGGGGCCGGGACCTATGAAGACTTGCCATGGTAACCATACCAGGTTGTGTGATGACACTTGTCCCTACGTTCGCTAGTGTGTTGTCATTTTGTCCTGTTAGGAGTACCTTTGTGGGTCGTCCTTTTGTCTATGCCCTTGCGAGTATCATTTTCATGTTAGACCTTGGGTGGTGAGGACTCCGTTTCGTGGATGCTCCAATGGACCTTTGTTTTAGCTTTGATTATGTTCAGCTGGATCCTTTTCTTTTCAAGGATCGTTTATGTATTATTGACCGATGTGGTCGTTTGTATATTGTTTATGTATCGCCTTGATGGCTGGATTGTAATAGTGTAACCTCTTGTACTCTTAACTTTATTATTTATCAGAGGGGTCTTGCAGTTGAGCAGACCCGGAGATGTAGCCCTTTAGGGGTGAACTCCGAGATCATTATGGTGTTATGTGATGTATTCTCTTATGTTTCCTTTAATCAGCTTTATCGTGTATGATTAGCTTATGTTAGAATGGTTAAGTGGATAAATGGAATTAACTTTAATTGTTTATATGCAGTCTTTTCTTGAATGCCATGTTGATTGATTGCATAAGTGGTTTAGATGAGATTTATCGTAGATGCATGTATGCAATCATCTCTTTAATGCAATGAATTGGAATATGAAAGAATGTAACTTAGAGTAATGGATATATTCAGTTGTTGTAAGGAAATTAAGTATGCTTGAAAAGATCTCTTATGTTTATGATGAAATCCTAGGGTGTTAAGATATTAGATGTATGGCTTGTAATTTTAAATGAAAAGATTGAAAGAAGATTATGAATAGATCTTAATGGATGAGTCATTGCTTGTGATTTATATTTCCATCTTTTGAAAGAAATTATCCTGATTAAGAATTATCTCGTTATTAAGATAATCAGCTTATTGGATTAATTGTGTGAGTTAAGTGAATTGTGAAATTTAAGTAATCTCGTTGGGAAACTCTTTAGGTGTTAGTGATGTCTTCCGCTATGTAATCTGAATCTTTGATATCTTGTTGTATCATGTGGTGTAACTTTTAAAAAAAAAAAAATTTATTGCACTCTATTCTTGTGTTATGGCTTAATCCCTTCGGGGTTTCATGGCGGGGCATTACATAAAGGATATATATATAAGAAGGATAAAGTAGGATATTAGTACAAATTTAATTTAAGGCAAGACTACCTGGTGATAGCATTAATGACTTTGTGACTATGAACTAGTCCAAAGATAGAAAAGGGGCTAGATCACAAAGGATAACATGTATATGAAAATAAATGTGATTATTTGTGTGTAATGAACTAGTCAATAAGACAAATGTATAAGGATATGTGAACATGAGAATGAAAATAAATAATAAATGCATAAGAACATGTGAAACAAATCACTTTAGGCATGGTAAAATCATTTATATTCCTTTCTATCTGGCCTCCTCTCTTGAAAATAGCCTCAAAAAACTTTTGGAGAATACAAACAACCCTGTTCTCCATGAGGGACTTATTGTGCTCATCATGGAGTACGCTAAATCCCTTGAAGTTGTGCCCCCTCTATCTAAGACTGGCCAACAGAATGATATCCAGGATGTCTCTGACTCGGAAATGGATTTGGAAGAAAGTGGGGTTCCTCTTGATGACCCTGAATATAAACCTGTGGATGAAGGGGAGATGATGGTCAACCCTAGGACATTTAGCAGCAAGAATCCTCCCAGATGGGCGGCTAGAAAATACGAAACCACCAACAAACTAATCTCTAAGGCCAAGCCCCTCTCTAAAAAGAAAAATTTGGCGGCTAAGGACCATGGTCCGAAGATTTCGGATCAAGGAATTAATTTGGACATCCCTATCAACATCCTAAAAGAAAAATAGGGGAACATGGCCAAAGAAGAGAACAGTGGGATATAGAGGACTGGTAACCTAATGAATTCGGTTATGGAAGCTACCAAAAGCCAGGAGAGCTGATGGAAGTGGGTGGAGCATGAATTTTATACCCTCAAAGAGGGGGTTAAAGAGATTATTGATATCTTCACTACTTCCCCTGAGCCCAGCAAATCTGAGAAACTCGTGATTATGACCCAAAAGCTCTCCCAGTACTCGAGGTGATGAAATGCAATCACGAACAAAGAATTGAAAAGGTGGAGCAGTCTATGGTGGAGATTAAGAAAACTCTCAAGAACCTGGTGACATAAGCAAAGAAGCCATGAACAATAGTATAGAGGGGCTTGAAAAGATCAATTCCGTGGTTGTTGATTATAGATCCTACCATAGTGAACTGGTGAAAGATATTGGAGGGGAAGATATGGCTGTTGGAGATAGGAAAACCACTGGTCCTAGTTCCAGAACCAAAAGTAGGAGCAGCAACAAGGGTACCTCCAGATTCATTATGGAGGAACAGGAGGAAATCAACAAGATTTCCATCCAGAAGAACAAGGATCTGGTGCTCTCTCTTAATTGAGAGTCTTTCTTTTTTTTGTCTTGTTTATCTATGTCTATTTTTTTTTGTGACTGCTCGAGGGTGCTCCCGTATTTTGATGTTGGTTCATGTCTGTTTGGCTGATGGCCAGTTGTTATAAAACTTTTGGTTTTGGGTCCATATAAAACCTGTTTATCTTTATCAAAAACATGTGAAACAAATTAGATGAATAATAAAAGATAAAATATCTAACTTTACAAAAAAAATATTTTGTTTATAAATAAATTTATAAGTCATGTTTGTCCTCCAAACAATTTAGACTTACCAATGTAAAGTAAAATTATATGACGTACAAAAGTTAAAAATCGGTTAAAAATTTTGCTTACAAAAGTTTTTGAGTTTTGAAATTTTAATATATTGAATTTACGGCAATGAGTTTCTAAACAAAATTAACTTCCTTATCAACATATTTCTTAGTATGAGGAGGAGAAGAAATGGAAGTGAGAAGAACATTGGAATCTCTCTTTGTGATAATAGCATTATATTTGTGATGTATTTTGGGACCATAATTTTGCTCCAATTGTCTTTTCATATCACTTCTTCAACAATATCCATTTTGCAACTTTTGAGATATTGTTACAAGGTGTCTTTGGATTGTTATCATTAATCATGTGTTGGTTTTGGGGTTGAGTAGGATGTTGAAGAAATCTAGGCCTCACATGACTAGAAACATGAACAATATTTACATGATTAAGCTCTTTGTTCTTTGAGGACTCATCTTTAGGAGAGAGAGCATCAAGGAAAGTGATAATGATTTCATCTTCTTTCTCCAAGGTATCTTTAAGGAAGGTGTTTATGATATCACCCTCTTCCTCTAGCATATCCCTATGTGAGAGGAGCATTTTAGGAGAAAGATCCACATCATTAATCAAAACTTCATCCTTAGGAGAGAGAGTTTTAAAAGAAGTGCTAATAATCTTTTATCGCACTAAAGTGTCCTCATGGGTAGGAGGATCCTTAGGAGAGGGTAAACCATAACTATGAATGAAAGGAATAGCTAGATTATCATCATATGGGTAAAAGGAAACATCACGAAAATCTTGAATAAAACTTGAAATTGAAATAGCAAAATAATTTAACAACTCCATCTACAACTTGGATCAAACAAGATACTCATAATCCATCAAAGGTACAACCAAAGAAATGTTCTCTCAATGTATGCAATGAAAATATACAGTTTAAAACCAAAAGATATGCAAGTGTCAGAAGAGTCAGGTTCACCAAAATGTAATGGATGAAAATGGAATTGGGCAAGACTAAGGCCAAGATCCACTTTCATACAAACATTGGAATACGAAATCACCTAAAGAAGTGATTGTATTTGACTAAATCTTGTAGAAGACAGTCCAATGACACTTTTGGGGTTTTTCTTCTTTTGTTGCTTTGGGAAGTGAATGACTTATGGAGATATGTTAAAGAAATGTGAAACTATTATTTAGAATGCTACAATTGATTGATGAGCAAACAAATATTCTATAGCAAACAC
Source organism: Cryptomeria japonica (assembly GCF_030272615.1). Classification (NCBI taxonomy): domain Eukaryota; kingdom Viridiplantae; phylum Streptophyta; class Pinopsida; order Cupressales; family Cupressaceae; genus Cryptomeria; species Cryptomeria japonica. Next base: position 378,243,316 of record NC_081407.1, on the reverse strand, counting down.
ATAGGTGGATAGTAAATTTGAATGTGCACCTATATCTACAATCTAGAGCCGAGTCTATGAAATCGAGATGCCCAAAATGCCCATCTTTTGATTTCGGGACAGAATCTGATAATTTACTTCCTAAGACTGAGACTAAGCTTTCTACTAAATTTGGAGGGAAACCTTGAGCATAGGGGCATGCCAAGTTTCCTAGCCACGAAAATCATGTCTAATTTTTGAGAATAGGTCTATATCAGTCTAGTGAAGGTCCCCTAAACTCCATGTCTCTGTCAATGACCTATAGTTACACACAAGAGGGGAGAAAGCGTGTTGTGGATAGGGGTTTTCCTAGGTCAAACCCTAAGTTTGCAACTAACCTTGATTAAAATATAAAATTAACTTGAATTGAATTAGAAAGAATGCCTTTTGAGGGCAAGGCTATAATACTCTTAGCATAAGTCATCCATGTTTTGATGCAAAAACATGATAAATCACATAAAATCCATCATGAAATTATAATTGAAACATAATATGAAGATGTATTGATGTAATTTATTGCTCCTTGAATCAGATGTGTTCTTGAGAAAGAAGAATTACTCTTGAATTCAGGATGAGATGTTCTAGATGTTGAAATGAACTGAGGAGGTTGCCTTATATTGGGATTTCATAATTCAATTCACCTTTAGGAAGACTCGTATTTAGTGTATTTTCACACAGAGATAAATTTGGATAGGGCAAAACTACCCAATTATCCTCCTGAAATTCGAGGAAAAAGTGTGGGAACAAGGGAGTGTGACAGTCTTGGTCTCAACAACTTTATCCCAATTTTTTTAGGGATGCAAGATAAAGGGGTTCTAATGTAATTCCAGATCAATTGCTCAAAACATGATGTGTAGATATGCAAAATATGTTTTGAAAGTTAAAATTTGGGGTAGGATAAGGATAAATTAGGATAATAAAAGATAAATAATACATCAATATTTAAGGGCCCAAACAATAGAGAGATGATGTGATTGTGCATCAAGAAAATTGGGTTAATCATGAAAACCAAAGAACAATCAAAGAGAATCACAAAATAGTTAAAATTTATGCTAAATTATCCTAATCTAACCAACAAAACTACTAAAATGAAAACATAAATGCAACCCATGTTTCTCCAATAGAGCTTAGTTGTTCTTCCTTTCATCTCTTATTTTGATATGTCACTCTCATCGTGCAGTTAAAAATATGAAATGAAAGAAAGGATGTGATATTTGAGATTTACTAGGAATGTGCCTATGCAAGATAGAAATGCTAATTTCTAACAAAATAATAAAAATGAGACTATTGCTAAGCTATTTTGACATAATGAAGATACTAAAATTTTAGATGAATTGAATGAAGAAATAGGCCTCCTTTTATAGAAATCTAGATTTCAATGGATGGTCAAAGGTCGAACTGATTTTTGCGACATCAAATGGACTTGATTGACCACGCAACAAAGCTACCATTCAAGAGATGGATGGAAATCGAAAAAATCAAGGAGAAGATATCAGGGATAATTAATCAATAAAATATTTATTATCTCCTCATGAAGACCAAATAAGTAAGTTGGAGATATTATGGAGATTTAATAATTAAAAATTATTAAATATCTCCCTATGAGAGGATAAATAGAAGAATTAAAAATTAAAAAATCAAGAATTATCCCCACGTGAGAGGATAAATGCAGATAATTAATAAATAAGATTTATTAAATATCTCCTCATAAAACGATGATTTTCAAATTTTGCATCTCATTTTTTAATTTAAAAATAAAATGAATGAGATATTACCAAAAAGATTGGTTTTTGACAATCAAATAAAAAAGGGAAATATATTAGTTTTCTAAATTCAAAAATTAGGAGTATTTGGAGAGAATCGCATAAAACAAATAAAAAAAATATTATTTCAAAAATTAGGACAAATAATTTTAAATAAATAAAGATATTTAATCAATTGCAATGACATGATTAGATAATTAAATAATTTAAATAAATTATTCAGTTATGGGGAATACACACTCAACATTTAAATTAACCCTACAAGGTAAAATAGTTAGACTGACATCGAGAGACCTCAATTTAGACAAATTAGGTCAAATTAGGTCAAATTGGGTGAAATTGGGAAGAATTGGTAGTTGGGAAAATTGGGAAAATTAGGTTAGTAAGGACTACCCGCGCGATATGTTAAAAATAGGAGACATAGGCATTGACCATTGTTTAGTGTCTATCATTTAAATAAAGTGGAAAAAGAGCCATATCATTGAATTAAATATTAATTAATTACAATAAAGGTCATATGATGCATAGAGAAATGAGAAATACTAAAATGAGTGCTACAAGAGTGTGAAATTGGGCACACTAATTAAGGTGTACAATTTACAATGCTACAACACCAATAGGCTTGAACTCTAGGAAAACAATGTGTTGGACATATTTAGGTATTCAAAAATAGAGTCATTGTCACTCATCTTTAATGAATATAGCTTCTTCTTTAGAAAATCTTCATTCTTCAAGAATTTTCTTGAAACATTTTCCTAAATTTGAATGAGGCTCCTCGTGTTTTTTCAAAACATCATATTTTTTTTATTTCATGGTTCCAAGATTTATTCCAATGACTAGACCTTAAAGATCCCAATCCAACAATAAATCCTTTGTTTTGAGGTTCTATAGCTTGATTATTTTTGCACCATCAAACTTTTCCATATCCATAAGAGATGTGCATGACATGTTCTCTACAAAAAGGATTTTGTTTTAGACACAATCTTATCCAAAGCTAGTTTAATTTGAACAAAACATCCTTTTAATCCTAACACCCAATAATGAATATTATCAAGCTTTTATACCAAATGAAAGGAAGCATAATAAATATTTCACAATTATTCTAAGTGGATCGATGTGTAAATATAAAGGTTATACATAAACACAAAATTAATGTACACAACCATAACAAAAGCATATAACTTGGAAAACCCCTTACAAAAATCCCCACCTCCAAATATCAAATTCATTGTATTATTAGCAACACAAAAAGGGTTACAATACAATTGCAAGCTCGAGCCTTTACAAGATATTATACCAACATACCAATATGAATCTATATTTAGAGAACATGATAATATTTATAAAACTAAACTATAAAACTACCATCTCAAAATGGGAGCTTTGGAATAGAGTATGGGCTTCCATCAAAGCAGAAGGTAAGGGCAATTAAAATCAGATGCTTACGGTTGGAAATGCTCTGTTTGACATGTTTGGAAAATTTGGAAGTATAGACATGAAAGCGCATGAACTGTTTAGTGAGATGCATCAAAGAAACGCGATCTAATGGAATGCTATGATTGTAGGATATGCACAAGATGTGTTCGAAATGGATTTAGAAACTTCCAACCAAATGTGATTAGTGAGTATAGATGTTGTAGTGCAACTTCCCAGGTACAAATGCATGCAAAATATGTAAGCTTAGATAAGGCACATGAACTATTTGACATAATGCCTCAAAGATCACCCAATATCCAATGATGGTTGGGAGAAAGAAAACATCAATTTTTTGATAATCTTAAATAGTTCTTTATTCATCACTATAAATCTATTATGAATTTAGTCTCAATATTGCAGAAATTTATTCTATTATGAATGCAATATTTAGGGATGTAATCTTTATATTTTTTTTTAATTAGGAAAAGGTCCTAATAGAATCCCCAACTAATTAATCTAGAGAAAGATACCACTAAAGAAAGAAATTCAATCCTCACCACTATGGTCTTGAAGGATTTTAAGACACTTGGATTCCTATTTTGGCTCGCTTTTCCTTGATCCTATGTTAAGATAGTAAACTAGTTTGAGAGAATCTATTGGGTGGGAAATTGTGTATGGTTGCAATTATTTTCATGCATGGAAAGTGATTTAAAGTTTGGACCAATGGAGGATAAGTATTTCTTGAACCTTCAAGGACATGTGTAGAGCACCGCATGGATGTTTCTCCATTATTTAACTGTGTGAATATGTAACTAAATTATTTTTGGTTGATGACACAGTAAGTGTGGTATCTGTCTTTTCGATATGTTGTGGATAATATTAATCAAATATGGAATTTTTTTGATGCTATATACACTATATTTTGGATTGAATTTAGGTAAGAGAAGAGGTAATGGAAGAATAAAAGAGGTGCACAAAGGAAGAAGAGTGAAATAGGTCATTTGGGATGGAGGTTACAAGTATATATGATAATTCGTATGGATAATTTGTTGTCCATAAAGAGGCAAATAAGCTATCACAACTTCAACATGAATGAATGCCTCATCTACAGAAGCAAAAGGTACCTCTAATTGTTTCAAAATTTGTCAAAATAGTTATGATATACCAAATAACCAAGTGGAATATCCTTTAGGTAACTAATATTATCTTCAAACTATTTATTTTGATTTTCATTGTATCCTTTCCATGTGCATTTCCCTTGGTTTTAGTCCCATTTTTTCTTTATTTTATTCAAAACAAAATTTATAGATGCCTCTACTTGTCTCACCACTCATTAATTGTTTGGGATTTTCATTCCATTCACCAAGGTTGGCATCTATTCTAAGACTTTGTGTCATGGCCAAGCTAAATGATTTGCCTCTAGTTTCTCTCCAATCTAATCACCTAGTAGCATGTGAAATCTATCTCTTCCTAATTATTATTCTCTCCATCTTGTTAATGACCATTTCATTAATGAATCCTTCCTCATAATTTTGGATAAGTGAGACAATGTTAGCTCAAGGAATCTTTTCAATCCTCTTTCAAGATTCTTTCCCAAGTAATAATCTTGCATATTGAAAAATAAATTACGCTTCTATTTTTCCAAGCTACTCTTCCTTATAATGTTTAGATTTATTCTAAAGTGCTCATTGTGACTCGTGTTTACTACTCTTCCTTTTAGTCTCATTCCAATATCTCCTACAAAAATATGGAATGATTACATTTATATTTTATTTGTGTCTCCTAAATATCCACAAAATTTGGAACAATAATACAATTTTTTAATAATATTTAATTGTAAAAGAAAGGATTAAAATGGAACTAAACACTATAAATAAATTAATCCGGGTTAAAGGGATAAACTAGGATCAATTCATGAAGGCAAGATCTATTATCTCAAAATTAATAGATTCATGCAAGAAAAGAAATATTAAATCCAGAGATAAAATTCTTGAAAAATTTAGCTAGCTAAAAGCGAAAGAATGCCGTCAAGCTCTCATTTTCGCACAAACTGGCAAAGGTTGTAGAGGAGAAATCACTATTGAACTTACCCCTATCTCATATAACCCTATGTTGAGACCTCGCTCAGTAGGATTCCATCTAATCATTCATCCATCTTCTTACAGTCTAGGCCTTAGAATAGATTTTATTAACACTTCACCTTTTGCCCTCTTTTCAATTCAAGTTAGTTTAGGACAAAAAGCATCGCAAGATTGAAATATCAGATGATCAAGTTCCAGCTATTCAAGCATTCGAAAATTCAACGCAAGTCCCCTTGTGATACCAGCAATCGCATCAACCAACTATGTTTATCCACACGTCGTGGCCTAACATACTAGAACCTTGGAGTTGTCTCAAGTGATCCTTAAGCAAATCTCCAGCATTTGAGTAACTTTGTTCAAGAGAGGATAAGATACTTTTGGGTATTTTATTCTATGTTCGCATGTGCATAAAAAACACATCAACACCTCCCACTTGTCAATGGATAAGCTAAAGTTTCTCTATAATTAATGGTTTATAAGGCACACCACTTGATGAAGGTTTTGCAAATGGGGTGGCAAGTTCAATGGGTTTGATCTTGCGACAATCTACATGGTTAAACATGCTTGATTTAGAGTAGTATTAGTATGGGTGACCTCCTAGGAATCCCTAATGCTTCACCGCTATGAGCATCACTTTGATGAAATGAGTACTAAGTCATCCATTCTTATGAGGGGTTCATGTAAACTACTCATGAGAATGGGTTAGCTTGACTCTAAAACTATGTAAGTGAATCTTGATATAAATATCATAGTGTGAAAGTCTTGTGAAAACACTCATTCTTCTAGCATTGAAAGTTGTGAGAGAGTTATTAAGGGGATTCTCGTGTGTATAGATTCAATGTATAAGTTCAAGACAGATTTTGAGGTGATATTTCTTTCCTTTTGGTACATCTATCTTTAAATTGGATGTTCTTTTGCCTTCATGGTAGGGAGTAAGTAATTTTTATGTGGGTTCCTTTTTTCATTCTTGGATTATTAAGGAAAACATAGTTTATGAAGAGGAGGTTTTGCTTGTTATCTTATAAAAAAATTGGGTATTAGCTATTATAATAAATGATAGACAAAACAATGTCCTCTAAGGCTATTGAAAAGAAATATCTATATGATGGATTCTCTTCCCAATTTATCTTCAAAGTTATTTAGTAAATATTTGGGAAACCAAAATAGGGTATGTTGATTTGCAAAGGAAGAACTAAATACAAAAATTCCCAAAAGAAGATGTGTTAGCTAATTATATTTGTTCCTTCGGTATTTTGGAAGTTTCAATGTTCCTTATATCTCTTGAATCTCCCAAGCTTGTTCCAACAACCATAAAATTTTATGATTGGGATGCAAGGGAGATTAGTGGATTTGATGGGTTGGCTTTGGCTAGATTCACCTAAGACAATTGATGATTTATTAGGCATTGTTGTCGTCGATGCATTGTTAAGGTTATTATGGTTGATTATTAAAGCTAGTGGGAATAAAATATAGAGGCGTGTTTAAGATAATTCTTATCATTGGTTGGTTAATAAAAATATGGTTTCAATATTGATGCACAAACATATTAGAAGGGCACTTTTATGATGTATGTGAAATAATCACATTATTAAGCAAAATAATAGGTAATATATAGGCAAGAATACTCCATATATAGATATTCTATATGAGGGACATGACTAATTCCACAAACTATAAGATTGACTAGGCTTTTCTCATTAGTGGAATCATATAATAGCTAGTGTGTATTGTTGCCTAGATGCATGAATTTGTAGTTTCCATACAACTAAGAAATGATAATGTTTCTAAGTACAAACCAAGTGGGAACTATGGACCCACTAATCTTATTTGTAACCACTCACCACGACTATATTATGATAACTCTCTTATTGATAATAGAGAGTATCTAATACATTTATTAAGACCCTGATTATGGTCATGTGGTAGACCACACAAAGAATGGCATCCATAGGAGGCTAAGAAGGTGATCCATGAACAAGAGTTTGTTTCATTAAATCCTTAACATTAACTATCATTAAGGTGGAATAATGTAGTGAACAACCTCTTATGCTACCTAGGTACCCTAATGTCATATTCTATTAGAATTAAACAAGCAGTTAGAGTTCATTCTATTTTTAAATCCAAGCATAGAGGGGGGACTATAATGATCCATCATCAATGAGTGTTTTTAATTAGATAAGAAGGGATTTTGAAAGGGCCCTGATCCCTTGTGCAAAGAGAAAGATGAAGCATTAATCCCAACAAAACAACAAAACAAAATAGCTCCAAAACAACAAAACAACAAGAGGCGGAATAACTAAAGCAAAAATGAACCATCCTAAAATCAGGGTGGCACATCCATCATTAGAAGCCAAAGCATTATATATCATTGAACAATCCAAAGGGGAACTCCCTTGATTAGAATCAATATTTTGAATCTCCTGGGAAATAGGGAAAGTTTCATCCTTATTTTTCTCCTTACAAGCATGACAAATAACCGAAGAGTACCCATACTCAAACTTCTGCACCCATTTTCCAAATTTAGAGATAGGTTAATCTGGGTAGGGAGATCTTGATCGCCATTGAGTGAGGATGCCAAGAATATCTTTGATATAGATAAAAAAAATGGGATTAAACCAGGGCTCAAGGACCCATCTACACAATAGCAATCATATGACAAGAGTAACCACTACCATGAGATATGAAACTTAAAACAATGTGAAAAAGATATTACTATGTATAACTTGAGAGCATTGAAAATTATACCCTTATTTGATCCAAGGGGTTATATGGAGGAGAAGATAGTGAGAAAGTATGTTTATGTGACTAGTTTAGAGATTTTTTTGGAAAATTTTGCCAAAAAATCTCAATTTAGAGAAAGTGATTATTGTAGTACCTTACTTTGTTTTGTCTTAGCTTGAAAAAAAAAGTCTAGTTTAGATTATTTTCCTATAAAACAAAATGCTCTAACAATATTGTTATCGAATGCAAATATTTAGAAGCTATTCCATATGATATTCTTGATAAAACCATTTCTTTTATAGAATCTAGAAAGGTAAATATTTTAAGATTTGACTATGGAGATAGCCACCCAAGATCTAGAGGTCTAATGGAATGCACAAAAAAATGAGCAGATCAATATGACATGAATAAACTATATTCCTATCAATGAATGCAAGTTTACAATATGAATGAATGAGATTATAAATAGAACCCCTTGATTACATAGGTCAAGATGAGACATGTAGGATATCATAAGATTATGAAAGTATCTTAATCTTATGATATGAGACATAAAGTGATAAGTATCCTATGTATACCTTAAGTAAACTTAAATGATAAGGCATAAAAATGACCTAATAGTGGAAGTAGCTAGGTAATATCCCTATTACACCAACAATTATTGCTACTTGTTCTTTGATTCATCTCATTGATATGGCTGAAATTGAAATAATTCATTTCATCAATCAGAACAAATATATTCAAAATTTTACTAAGTGTAAAGCGGAAAAATCGAACCCTAGTTGTTCTCCCCTCCCCAACTCCAAGGAGAGAGAAGGGAGGTCACTAGGGTTGATGGTTTTCACTTAGGAGGGACTTTACATTCAAAAGAGGGGTTGAAACCCACAAGATCCAATCCCATGCAATGCAAGATTGGATTCTAAATGAGTTTCAAGGGTTAAGACATCAAGGATACCCTCTTTTGTAAAGAATGTAGATAGAATGATTGAACTAGGAATGCATGTAAAGTAGGAAAGATTCGCTTAAAAATAGAGATAGGGATATGGGATGAAGCTACGGACCTGGAATTAGTAGTAAAATGTCGAGATGGTGTTGTTCTGCAAATTTGAGCGAAAGTTGACGGGACGATGGCGCCCAGCGTGCACACGGTCCTCCGAAAAATCCGTGAAACGAAGGTGGATCTGTTCGTCTCTGCACAAGGATTCCAGATCTTCAATTACAGCCGCATACCTGTAACCTACACACAGAAAAGACAGGACAATTGGGGGGTTAGGGATGAGGGGTTTGCCTTTAGGTCAAACCCCAGTTTTGGAATTAACCAAGAAATGAGAATGCTGTAAATGTAAATGTTTGTAATGTAAACAAGTACTGATACCTTGTTGTAAGAATGTTTGTATTCTTACATGCGAAGGTGTAATGTATGTAGTATGTTGTATGTTGTATGTGATCTCCTATTCAATGGTTGAATCCTTGTCTTGAATGCAACACTTAGCCTTGAATGAAAACTTAGAATGCTCAATTGCTTGAAGGAATCCTTGAATGCTTGAATGTTTGAATGTTTGAATATCGCTTCCGCGTCTTTGGACACATATGTCCTCCTCCCTTTTTGAGAGAGGAAATGTAGTTTATATACTTGTCAATTAGGGCTGATAGACTGATTTTCCCGACCTTAGGCCGACCAGGAAACATTATTTTGCAATTTGCAAACTTAAAGACCCAAAGCCCCATAAGAGACTGGGCCCAAAATAGGGCCAGGGAGCAGGGCACTGGGCGCCATGGTCCCACCTCCAGGGACAGCGGGGTGCAAGGAGGATCAGGCCAGGGTGCTGAAAAATGTAGTTTTTGATGTCATGAACAAGTTTCGGGGTCTCCATTCAGGTTCCGTGTTGCATCACCATTGTGAAGACCCAAATGCAGTCGAAATTGCAAGTGTCACAATTTTAGGACGCTACATTTAGCCCCCACTTTAGCTGGAGTATAAGCGTATGCTCATACTTCCAGTAAAGTACAAGGAAACAACATTGAGAAACTTTCACCACGTCAAGGAGGCAAGATACACCAAGCCCCCAGTGGACTAAGGATCTTACGACTTCGATTGACAAAGTAAAAGGGAAGATCACGAGGGAGAACCATGACTGTCAATAGTAAGGTTCCCTCACTATGAGTCATGCAAGAAAGATATCAAAAATTTTCAAGGCAAAGCTACATTTGTTAAGAAATTTTCATGTATCTTGAAAAGATATGACGAGATGTATGCCCCCCTACATTAAAGCGATCGCACACGCCTCACTGGGGGTGATTGCTTTAAGGTAGTGATACATATAAGAAATGAGAAAGGAGCACGTTATCACAAGGATTTAGCCCCCAAGTGTGAGATAAGCCCAAGGATAATAGACACAAAACACAAAGCACAAGGTGACTTCGCTTTCCTCAGGGTCAGTATGCTATATGATAATTCATGTATATCATATGTATGTATGCATAATTGTTCTTCATTCCCCAATCAAGGAAGGTCACCTAGAAGAAGGGAACACATGTGTCTTTTCAGTCAACATGAGAGAGACCAAAAGAGATCTCAATGCTTTGCATCGTCCTCAAGTAGACAACACTAAGGACAACAAATAGAAGAGTGAGAATAACACATAGAAGAAGTAACAAAAGAGATCAAGAGAGGAGGAGAGAGTCTGCTATGCTAATGAACTAGTCTAGCATGTCATCTACCCCCCGATCTTGCTGATCAATATTTCGGGAAGGCAGGAAACATGCTAGAGGAGGAACATCCAACACAGCAGATGGAGCTATCACAAGATCCAAACAAGGGCTATGTTCATGTTCCGAGCCACGTTGTTCTTGTCTAGGAGCTAGGATAAGTGCTTTAGAAAATTCATTAGATAAATGGTTATCAACATCAACATATTCATATTCACTATCAGAATGAACAGAAGTAACATTTTCATCATGCATAACATTTTCATCTATGTCATCATCAAGATTTATAAAAATAGGATCTTTAACTCGCACAGGATCAAGACCATCATGCATCTTATGTTTAGGAGATTTTGGCTCAATTTTCGGCTGAGGAGAAAATGGAATAATACTAGCTGAAGGTGTTTTTGGGGATTGCAAAGTTTGAGAAGCAGCTGCTTGAGCTCTAAGATGACGCTTTCGTCGGCATTCACATGCAGAATGATTTCGTCTAGTCTTAGTAGCAAGTTGAGGAGATTGAGGAGGAGGAATGTTCTCATCCTTATCACTTGGGTGTTTAGGTTGTGGTCTCTTAGGTTGAATAATAGGAGAAGAGGAAGGTCTCTTCTCTCCATAAGAGGAAGGAGGAGGAACTACTCCATATAAGGGAGGAATATTTGGTTTAGGAAGGAGACCAAGTCCATCATGACGAGGAGGTATAGGTCTACTTTTAGAAATTTTATTAGATATAGACATAGTCACATTCATAGGAATGGGTTCAGAATCTTCTTGAGGAAAGACATTAGTTTTATCTTTCAAAGGAAGAACCTCCTTCTCAAGAACGATAGGAATATCAAGTTTGGGTGTTCTAGGTTCACTTAGAGATAGGATCATATCCTTTTTCCACTTTTGATAAGATTTGAAAAGATGATCACTTCGCGGAGGAAGAGATTGGAATTGTTTAGGCCAAAAGTAATCAATAGGAACGCTAGAAGTTCTTTCAGCTGGTTTAAAGAGACTATGATTGACAGTAACAACTTCACCATTATGGGGAAATTTCAAGCACTTGTGAATAGGAGAAGCAATAGCTTTCATGGAAGATAGCCAAGGATAGCCTAGCTTCACACGAAATTGTTCAGATGATGGAATAATAGCAAAGTCCACAACAAGGGATTTGTTATGGACCTCAATAGGTAATGTAATAGAACCAATTGCAGGAGAAGAAAATGCATCAAATAGTTTCACAACCACATTTGTTTCATCATAGATCACTTGATTCAATTGCAAAGTAAAAAGAAATTCTTCAGTAATGACATTAACCATACAAGAAGGATCAATAAGCACTCCACGGCAAGGTGTATTCTTGACTTTTGCAACTATATATAAAGGACCATCAGGTGCCCTGATAGTTTCACTCGATTCAAATGTGATGGAAGGTTCTTTAGGGATTTTCTGCTGCTCCACAAAGTTAATCACTTTAGGAGTCATAGACACAAGATCATCAGGTGAGACAGAGGAATCAGTAGTATCAATTGCATTAGAGGTATGAGAAGGCAATGGATCAGTAAAAATCTGAAGATTTTGGTTAGGAGGAGCTACAGATGTGTTGCCTTTATCATCCACACCAGAAACAAAGATAGTATTATTATCAATCAAATCTTGAATTTTACCCTTCAAAGCAAAACATTTTTCAGTATCATGCCCAGGATGACGATGAAATTGACAAAAAGATTTGTTATCAAAATAGGGTGAATTAATCTTTGCAGGATCTATTTGCCTTATAGGAGGAAGGGTAAGCACATTTTGTTCCAATAACTTATTCATAATACTATGCAATGATTCATTCAAAGGAGTAAACTTTCTTTCTTTCTTGAAAAACTTAGAAATAGGAAGCACACCTGATGCTGCATTCACATTGTTGTTGATGATGTTTTCATTGAATTTAATGGACTCTCTGTTCGGTTTAAACTTCCCAAATGGTTGTTGACTACTATCACCCTTATCACTCAGAGCCAAAGGATTTGCTTGTTCCATTTGACTCACAGTCAGTTGATAATTGTGAAGAGTTGTGCACAACTATTGGAAAGAAGTAAACTCAGAAAATAGGAGTTTTTCCCTAATATCTTTTTGTAAATTAGAAATAAAGATTCTTTGAATATCATTGTCAGGCACTGGAAAAGAAATTTGAGCATACAAATGCTTATATCTACCAATGAAATCAGTCACTTTTTCTTTAACACCTTGTTTACAATGCATTAAATCAATCAAAGTAACCTTAGGACTTATATTGTTTTGAAATTGTTGAATAAAAGCATTTGCAAGTTGTTCGAAAGAAGAAATAGAATAAGAAGGCAACGAGAAATACCATTGTAGGGATTTATCTCTTAATGTTCTAGTAAACAGTTTTGCAAGCAACCTTTGGTCATAAGCAAAATCGGTACATATTGTTTGAAAGGTCTTAACATGTGTTAGAGGATCACCCTTACCATTATAAAGCTCCAAATGCGGAATTTCAACATGTTTAGGGAGGATAGCTCAAACAATGTCAAGAGAAAGTGGGCTCGCAACATCAAATGTGGGCACACTAAACTTAGATTGATTCATAGAGGCAATTTGTTGTTGTAAAGAAGAGACAGTTTGTGCAAGATTGTTAATGGTCGCTTCAGTCGAAGAGTTCATATTAGACGTGTTAGATTGTGATGGAGGTGTTACGTTATTGAAAGAAGGTAGAGAGTAAGGTGCTGGGACACTATGATAGTTAGTCATAGGAGATGATTGGAAAGGAGGAACACTAAGAGGAGGAATGGAATGGTTAAATGAATTGCCCCCTTGCGTCATGTTCATTTGTGGAGATATAATAGGGACACTCATTGAAGGAATGAATGAAGAAGTCGGATTGAATGAAGGAAGAGGGTTGATTGAAGAGGAGGGATTGCCCCCATGACTGGTGATCATAGGCAGAATGTCTTGTATTGAAGTAGTCATTATGTTTGATGTAAAGGTAGGTATACTAGCAATAGGAGTTGTCAAAGGAATAGACTGATTGACTTGAGTAGGAGGTTGTGTATAACCTAAGGTTTCGGCACAACTTTTCATAGGCATCACATTCGAATCCACAATGTGTGCAATACCACGCAAAATATCAATTCCATTCTTATCACTTTGAACCATATGTTTTAGACCCTCAATTAACGAAAGAGCTTCACTATCAGGCTATTCTTGAGACATCCATTGTCGAAAATCATCAAATTGGTTATCCAATTTTGAAAGTTGTTCTACAGAAACCTCATGGAGAGCTTCTTCATCATTAAGAGGATTAGAGGAATTACCCATGTCCTCGTTAAAAAGGCCATTCAAATTAGGTTCCATCTCCTCGGTAATTACACCTTGGAAAGACTTAATTCTAAGGCTTCGTCTAACAGGAATAGTGTAAGTGGGGCTTATTGTTGTAAAACTCATGCACTAAAGAGAGAGAAGATTTTGAATTTTAGAGGTAGCAAATTTCAATAAAATCAGCCAATCTCCTAGATTTAAGCTGTTAAATGCAATCAGGACAATCTCCCAAAATTTCAGAAAAAATCTCCGGGACCATGGCGAACGGAGTGCACACGGTCTCGCAACTTTTTTCAAAATTTTCAGGGATGAAAGTTATGATGATTTTAAAGCTAATCTGAAAAAATTGAGTGATTTTATGATCTGTAGATAAGCCAAATTAAAGTTGCAATCTCAAAATTGAACCCTACCAAGATTGTTGAAAAATGTAAAATTTGAAGTTTCAAAAAGAGGGGGAAACTGAAATTTTGAATTTTATGATTTTAGAGGGAATGCCAAAAGCAATGCAAGTTTTGAAATTTAAAAGTTGACCCGATTTCATGCATAATTCGAATTTGAAAGTGGAAATCAAGGTTGTTGCAATTAAACACTTAATTTCAAAAGTCACAAACTGCAAAAATTTGAACAAAGCATTGAAATTTTGAATGAATGCTAACACACTTCTCAGATTTAGGATTGTAAGAAACACAATTTTGATAAAAATTTCAATTTCAACAATTTTTGAATGATTATAAGCCTTTATCCAAGCAATCACTAGACCAACTTTGACTTTAATTTTGAAAGTGTTAAATTTGATAAAATCAGCCAAAATTTTGGATTTTAGTAGAAAAATACAGTAAGATCTAGCTCTCGAAATTCTGCAAAAAAAGGCGGGGACGATGGCGCTCGGGGTGCACACGGTCCTCGCAACTTTTTTCCAAATTTTCAGAGATGAAAGATATTGTGATTTTGTTGCGGAATCTAAAGTTACAGCCGATTTGGAAGTGTTTTGATCAGTGAAATTATCAGTCAAAGGTTGAATCAAGAAGGTTTTAAAAATTAGGGTTTTGACATTTAACCACTTAATTTTCAGAATTAAAGCACAAATATGAATTGACAATTTGCAATAGAAGGGTAGCTCTGAAACAAGCATTAACAATTAAACATTTCACAAGCTCAATTACTAAAAAGAAATTTTAGGGTTTTTTATGCAATTAACCTCTAAAATTTGCAAAAGATGAAACATGGAAATGTAATTAAGGAAACAAAATTTTCAGATCTAACCATGAATAATCAGAATGAGGATGTTCACGTCGGGTTCACCAAAATGTAAAGCGAAAAAATCGAACCCTAGTTGTTCTCCCCTCCCCAACTCCAAGGAGAGAGAAGGGAGGTCACTAAGGTTGATGGTTTTCACTTAGGAGGGACTTTACATTCAAAAGAGGGGTTGAAACCCACAAGATCCAATCCCACGCAATGCAAGATTGGATTCTAAATGAGTTTCAAGGGTTAAGACATCAAGGATACCCTCTTTTGTAAAGAATGTAGATAGAATGATTGAACTAGGAATGCATGTAAAGTAGGAAAGATTCGCTTAAAAACAGAGATAGGGATATGGGATGAAGCTGCGGAACTGGAATTAGCAGTAAAATGTCGAGACGGTGTTGTTCTGCAAATTTGACCGAAAGTTGACAGGACGATGGCGCCCGGCGTGCACACGGTCCTCTGAAAAATCCGCGAAACGAAGGTGGATCTGTTCGTCTCTGCACAAGGATTCCAGATCTTCAATTACAGCCGTGTACCTGCAACCTACACACAGAAAAGAGAGGATGATTGGGGGGTTAGGGATGAGGGGTTTGCCTTTAGGTCAAACCCCGGTTTTGGAATTAACCAAGAAATGAGAATGCTGTAAATGTAAATGTTTGTAATGTAAACAAGTATTGATACCTTGTTGTAAGAATGTTTGTATTCTTACATGCGAAGGTGTAATGTATGTAGTATGTTGTATGTTGTATGTGATCTCCTCTTCAATGGTTGAATCCTTGTCTTGAATGCAACACTTAGCCTTGAATGGAGACTTAGAATGCTCAATTGCTTGAAGGAATGCTTGAATGCTTGAATGTTTGAATGTTTGAATATCGCTTCCGCGTCTTTGCACACATATGTCCTCATCCCTTTTTGAGAGAGGAAATGTAGTTTATATACTTGTCAATTAGGTCTGATAGACTGATTTTCCCGACCTTAGGCCGACCAGGAAACATTATTTTCCAATTTACAAACTTAAAGACCCGAAGCCCCATAAGAGACGGGGCCCAAAATAGGGCCAGGGACCAGGGTGCTGGGCGCCATGGTCCTGGGGGACCAGGGCACTGGGCGCCCGAGTCTTGAAGGACCAGGGCATTGGGCGCCATGGTCCCACCTCCAGGGACAACAGGGTGCAAGGAGGATCAGGCCAGGGTGCTGAAAAATGCAGTTTTTGATGTCATGAACAAGTTTCGGGGTCTCCATTCAGGTTCCGTGTTGCATCGCCATCGTGAAGACCCAAATGCAGTCGAAATTGCAACTGTTGCAATTTTAGGATGCTACACTAAGCAATAAAACAAGTCTCGTGGTCCTTACTTTCCTTAAACTGGCCCCTTTGGTTGCTAGCCCTTTACTCACAAGCATTACTCTCACAAAAAATACAAACTCATTTTTTTGTAAGTGATCCTTTAATCATCATCATTTTCATGCTCCGAGCATACTTACCTTTGCAAGTGCAAGTATCCCAAGCCTCAATCCAAAACTATAATCTATTATATTTGCAACAAGCTTTGCCACATCACTTCAAATTGCTCTTGTAAGAACACAATTGTTAAATTAGTCTACATGACTAATGCAATATCATGGAGGGGTGTAGTAGAAGAAGACATATATCTCTATAAACAATATGACTTTTTTGAATCTGTTCTCAAAGATCAATGATGAAAATAATGAAGATGGGGTTTTTAGTATGATATATGAATTAATTGAACTATATACTATAAGAATGAATAGGTCTCTAGAAGATCAAGGAAGTAGAGGAGAGAGGATCTCCCTATACTAGTAACACATTTAGAGGAAGGTAAATCACAATCTTCTTTTAAAACTTTTATAGTGACTCTACAAGATACTAGACCTGTCCTAATTTCTTTCAAATTAGTAAACTAATGAAGACTAGTTAATAAATAAGTTAACTAGGAAGCCAAAACTCCTTCATGAGATTCATATAGAAGGCCAATATCTTAATTGTGCAAATGGGATATAGAAGCGAAGAAGAAGATTTTGAAGAATAATTTTGTGGAAGATTCGATGAAGGGTGTTCTTCTAGCCATCCTACCATCATTCTTAATTTTGAAGAAACGAAAGATGAAGAACCAATTTCCCATATTCATAACTAGTTCCATTTAAGAAATCAAGAAAAGCAACCTACACACCTTGAACCTAAATGTACAAATTGAAGGACAAGATGACTTCTTCCTCCGTCTGTAGCTCTTATTGCTGTTGACGGAGGCCCAAGCATCGCCGTTTACATAGCCCATTTTGAGCTCCCTTGTGGTCGTCCGCGCTGGTTATGTGCCAGCCCTTGGCAGTTTGTGCCCGTGGCACTTCGTTCCCCCGTTCCCCGCTGCGGCCGTGTTTGTCACACCAATGATCTTCCCCGCCATAATTAAACCCATAGGTTTGCTACAGAGGCGGGATGAATGAGAGGCAGGATTTATGAAATGACCTTGTCTTTTCTTTTTTTTTAAGTAATGCATGCGGTCGTCGGAATTTCGACGAACGCGGGTACTTTTTCTAAAAAAACCCTAATGTCATTGCATTATCATTAGAATTCCGATGAAATCGGGCATTTTTTCAAAAAAAAATCAAGTTTGATCACAATATACCTTCTCTATCGGAAACCTCTGTCGGAATTTTAGGCTAAATGTATTAGTGACTAAATAGTTGTTAGAGTTATAAAATTTTAAATGTTAGTCTGAATATTATATACAATGAAAGGGATTGGTCCTATCCAATAGTTTTGTTATCAAAAAGGAAAATAGGAATATCCAAAACCCTTTGTACAATTTAAGTTGAGATTTATGGTTCAAACAAATGAATGATTCCTATAATCCCTTTATAAAAGATATAGGGAAGAATTTTGAACTTCTAAATAGTGTCATAAGTGAAAAACATATTCAATGTAATCAAATTGTTCATAATACAAGAAACAAAAATTCATAAAAAATAACATTAACAAGCGGATGAATAATATTCATAATACCTCTACTAAATATGACAGTGTTATCTTAAATTTCTTATTTTAAATTTATTTAATATATTATTAATAATATTATTATATTATATTATATTGACTTATTTCAACTTTAGTTTGGTGAAAGTTACAAGATATAAATAGAAAAAAAAGAGGGTAATTTGTAAACAATAAAAATGTATCAATGGGAAGTGGGATTATATATAAGTTTTCAAATTTCAAATGTATTATTAAGACAATTATTAAGCAAGAGTAAATATTTAGTATTTATAGTTTATTTAAAAATTATTAAAATGTTACAAATAAAGATTTCACTTAGAAAAATCCTTTATATATATATAATTTCATACATTATCTAATAGAAAATATATAAGAAAAAATAAATTACATAAAAATTTCAATTTCATATCTATTTAATAAAAAAACCCACACATTGAACAAATCATATAAGAGTACACATACTACAACCATAATCCCTCCCTCTCTAGCATATATCACGATAATAATGATATCCCTTACTCTCTCAATTTTCCTAAGAACTGATAATGATTTAGCTTCGGTTCAAATGACATCATCATCGGTTCCCTTTCAAAGAAATGAATTTTACAGGGAGGAAGGCATTGCCAAAACCCTTCCTTCAGATTATATGCAAACACCTCGCCACCGAATAAACTGCTGAAGCACAGGTAATCTCCCACACAAGCACACTTCCGATACCACAAATCATTACGGAGGTATTGAGGGAGCGACTGTGGAGGCATTCTTGCAAACTCTTTCCAATTCCAAACCAACTTATCTTCCTCGTCCTGAGCCAACTCCCAGACAACAATACCCGTCTTGTTTGGCTCAATTCCGCCAAGTGATGGGTGAGTTCTTCCCAGCCTCGGTTTTTTGTGTGGAATGGATGCATTAATTTCACCAAGAATCGGATTGTTGTGTGGAATGGATGCGTCAGTTCCAACAAGTGGTGGCAGACTTCTGCCAATAGATGCGTGAATTCCACCAAGCCATGGGTTCATTGGGCCAAGCATCATATTGTTCATGTGTGATGAGGATGCAGGAATCCCGCCAAGAACCCGATTGTTGTGTGATGTGGACGCATGGATTCCGCCGTACAATGGATGAATCCCACCATGCAATGGATGAATCCCGCCAAGCGCTGGGTGTGTTCCCCCAAGCGAAGGAACGTTGGGTGGAATCGATCGCTCAATCATGTCAAGCAACTGCTCATACCGCTCGTCAAAGATCCCCACCACAAGAATAGATGAGCCATACGAAACCATAGAGAAATCATTCGCATGCATATCTTCAACATTTCGGGGTAATGGAGCTACTGTAACAGGGTTGATAAAACCCTCATCTTGGATTTTGAAACTGATGATAGTCGTAGGCGACGCTCCCTTCCAGAAAAGAACGCCATTACACTCAACCATTTCATGACAGGATATTCTAGATCTAGTTTCCCATGCAAACTGACACTTAATCCTCCATGAATCTTCAACATAGTGGTAAATTTGGAAGTTAAATTTTGGAGAATTCGAGCAAACTACCAAATAAGGCTCTTTGTTTTCTCCCTCCACAATATGGACGAATTTCTCAGTCAAATCTATTTCTATCTCTGCATAAGATCTATCAAGGGGATTGCAAACAAATAATTGACTGGAAGATTTTCGAAATAACAGTAATCCCTGCCCTATGCTAAGCATAGATAAATCTCTTATATACTCTCTCTCAGGATTTGGGAGAATAAAGAGAGGGAGAGTCATCCATTTTTGTGCAGAGAAGCAGTAGACCATGCAGCACCAATTTCTATATTCATCTTGACCACAGATAAGAAGCCATAGATTTCGGATGAACAGCGAAGACAGAAAACTTTGTGAAGACAAAATAAAATTCCATTCCTTACAAACCATGCGAGAGCTCCAGATTGATTGAAATGTAAGCTTTCCAAATATCAACTCCTTCATAGCTTGAGGCAGCTTAGATATATCCCCTTGTCCTGTGTATCCTTCAACTGTTGTAATCGATTTTCGCTCCATTCTTTTCAGCTCCCAAACTTTCGACCACTTACTGGCTTTGTATTTACAATTCAATAAACCCTGAATTAAGTATATATCTGTTTCATCTTCACTCACTCCCTGTTATATGCGTTTGAGGTTGACTGCGTTATTGGAATAAGAGCAGCCGACATGCAAAAAAAAAAATATAAAATAAAATAAATAAGATAAAAATATGCCTTTCAGATGGAGTACCCTATTGCGATTAGAGGAGCCGAGGTGGGGTAGCTATCTTCAATGTATTGGGGGTAGAGATCTATTACTTAGAGCTTTTCCATTTGGTGTGTTTCAAGAATGATCTTATTAATAATAAAAAATTGAAACATTCAATTATTGAACTTGTTTGTATTATAGATATGTTTATTTAAATATGTTCAGAAATGTTATAGATAATAAATATTACAGATATCAATTTAATTTTTATTTCAAATTTTTATTTTATTTTGAAATTGTCTTATTTACGAGATACATAATCACATCAATTTTATGTGATACTTATTTTGATACTTAATTAATATATCTTATTTTTGGTAATTTTTATTGTTGAATTAAAGAAAAATATATACAAACACAACAACCATTTATTTCATTTATATAAAAATATGAATACACAACAAATAAATTTAAGAGACTATGACTATAAAGTAGATAATTTTAGTCTATACAAGAATTCGAAAAATTAATATCAATCTTTCTTGTTTAAAAAAAATTTGAACTTAAAATTGCCTCAAAAGTAGCCAGCGTCTTTAAAATAATTTGATCAGTAAATTTCAAGGAATATTCTTAAACATGTTATTGTTTATCATCTGATCACATTTATTAATTGATCTAAATTCATAATGTTGGGTAAACAATACTCTTAAACATTATTCAATTGAATAGTGAAAACACAATTTTTCCCTATAAGAGTAAAATAAATATCTAACACATTGACATGGATAGGATGTATTATATAAGATGGAGTAGATAAGGACCATTAGGATTTTTTTGAGGCAATAGCTCTATAGGGGATGATTTAAAGGATGGAGGAGAGGGAATATGTGATAATGGTTGGGTATTTCATGCAACTTGTTGCCTCTTGTACAATGGGTTTGTTGTCCGGAAGTGGATCTTGTTGGTTTTCTACTTTCACCCTTGCTTTTGGGTTTTGTGGTTGCCCCTATCTTGAATCTCATTTACTCAAACCCTTTTTTTCCTTTGTCTATGACCAGAGGATTCCCTTCATTAGTTCACTAGGTGAGCCATTAGTGGGGGTGGAATTCCTCTTCTACGCTTTGCTCAACTTTGAGGGGTTGGTGGGTGTTGCACCATTATTGGTGGCCTTTCCCGCTTTGCTATTTTTTTGTGTTATTGTTGGCTAAGGCTTTGTTGTTACCTTTGGCTCTATGTCCCTTCACTTCCCCCCATGTTTTTATCTTCTTCGAATGGTGCTTTTGTGGCTTATGTATTTCTCTTGGCCTTGTAGTGTTCGTGTGGTGATCTTGCATCTATTGATGCTTTTCGTGTGCTCCTCTGGGGTTGGATCGGTGATGGGAGAGTTGTGGTTGGTGTCCCCTTCTTTTTGGTCACCTTTTTACATTCTTTGTGTTTTTTCAAGTGTGGACTCTCCTATTTTGTTTTGTTGGTCATATAGAGAGGGGTTTGTCTTCTGAACAAGGGGGTGTCCTTTAGTGTCGTGGGCCTCTAGGTTGAGATAGTATTGCCTTCCATTCAAGGAGGCTGGATTTTTTGTGTCCCTTCCTTCATGCCAAGGGTTTTGAAGGTGCTTCATTTTTTGTTCCTTTGAGTGACCTTTAGTGATGATCCTCTTAATGGGTGTTTTTTTGTGTTATTTAGGAGGACGTTTCTCTTCTAAGTGGTTATTCTTCTTGTGCTAAAGTGGGCAGACTTGGTATTGGTGTTGAGGGTTGGTTACCTTGGGGGGTTTTAACTGAAGAGGGCTCTTTATGCTACATGCCTACTTTGGCATTGGGTTCCTACTGCTATTGGAGGGCGCTACCATTATTAAGGATATTTTATTCTACACCTCGCTCCCCCTTTGATCTGTGGTTCCTTACTGGGTTAATTCCTATTGGCAAGAGTTTTGAAGGTACTTCATTTTTTTTCCTTCGAGTTCAATCCTATGGAGGTGGATTTTGAAGCTACAGTGTTTAGTTATGCTCCTGTAGATGGATGTGCTTGGGGATTTTTATGTGTTCTTCAAAATGGTCTTTCTCTTCATGGTGGTTTCTCTCCTTGTGCCAAAGTGTTTCTCTTCTTCGTGGTTACCTTGGGGGTGTTTAACTAGAGAGGGATCCTTATATTGTATGCCTTCTTTTGTGCTAGATTCTTTCTACTACTAGAGGACACTACCATTCGTGAGGATCTCCACTTCTAACCCTTTCTCCCCCTTTCATGTGTGGTGCCTTGTTGGATTCATGCCTACGAGACCTCTCTTTCTATGTAGGTATTTGGGTCATTTTATTTCTAGATTATTTTCAATGGAATTTTCCCCTATGTCTCTCCTTTCTAGGATGTTATTCCTTAATGTTCTTGTTGACAATTGACCTATTAAGTTGGCCTTGTTAGCAAAATGCTGCGAAATTGCTTCCAAAATTTGTTGGTTGTTGCTTGGCCTATGGTTGGTTTGTTTCCAACTCATAGGAGGTTGTTAACAATATGGTTCAGGGCGAATTCCTAAACTAATCTATCTGATTAGATAGTCTTGTGGTTTCACGACTATGGTTCCTTCCAATTATGGCTCGGGTCAAAAACCTCTCTTATAAAAAGGGTCTACCTTTTTGGGTGTTGTTTGGGTTGTCTCACTGCTTGTGAACTCTTCCATTTTTCATGCCTTTGGGGTGACTTTTTCTAGTATGATCCTATCTTAATTTTTATTTTGTTATGGTATATGGGCCTATCCCACTTTTTTAATCAAAAAATGGATGAGATGTATTTGTAGATTTTTTTTTAAAAAGAAGAAAAAAGCAAGCAAATACTAGTATATTAATTCAAAATATAAACATTATAATATGAAAGTTAAAATGAAATCAATCACGCCCAGAGAGGAGAGAACATACTACAAGAAGGGAAACCACATAGATGATGGTAAACATGTAGACCAAACCTAACCAGCTAGTAAGCTACAAAATGATTCTAAAAAATGAAGATGACAAAGACCATGGACCAATATGCTATATCTATCCTGGATATAATAATTTATTAAACATGAAAATATGGAGACCATAAGCTATAACACCCCTAATAAATAGAGATAAACAAAACCCCAATTTTTAGTAGAGAGAGGAACTAGAAAGAGTTTGTATCCAAAGAACAATTTACTTAGAAAAATACTTGAAACCAAGCTAAAAAAAGGCCCCTGGCTAGCTCAGAGCATTGCTTTCCCCCACTCCTTTGCCATCTATTTTTCCTTCCTAAGAGTACTTGTCACCAAACTTGTAATGCATAAAGAAATCCTTGGAGTCCTTTCTAAATCTTTCCTTAAGATGCGCATTACCAATATTTCAATGACTCGATTGGTGTAGCATAAGACATTGGGGTGCATGAAAGAGTTGTTAAAAAAGAGTGGCCTTTGATGGATAAATGATCTCCTAAAATCCCTATTTTTTGCAGTTGTTTGATTCAAGGTTGATCTTCATGGTATGAGATAACTTAGTATACTAGGGTTTCTTATTCAAGTTTTTCCTCAAAACATTTCCGCACAATTGGCCCTTGTCGTAGAACAAATCATACTTTTTGTAGCCTTTCCAAAATTATCAACAAAAAATGAGAAGCAATTGAGACAACAAATGCAACAAAGAACCATAATTTTGTAGTACATCAAATGTATTTGAGAAAAAGAAAGATACCACTTGAGAAGGGTAAATATTCCATAGGGCCTTAAGGAAAATTACATCTTATATAATATCAGTGACAATTTCTCTTTATATCGCTATGAAATTCCATGAGAAGAATCATTTTATGTACTTTGGAGTGAAGGCCCCTAAGGTTGGAAACTCCTAAACAATGAAGGAAACATAAATTATCAGGTTAAGAGGATTATATTACATGGTTCATGGTGAAAGGAAGCACCTAATGTAAGCAATAAGATGAAGCTAACATTGGCAACCTTTAATTCTTGAGAACCCCACATCTATACATTTGCAGATTCCTTAGAAATTATTTGGTTGAAAAACATAAACTGAATTGGAAGAACCGAAAAACATTTGCAAAAGAAAAGATGAAGCAAAGAATGGCCACCTAGTTTCCTCAAAAACATCACCTCTCTACATCCACACAATCCTTGAGATGTGATGGTATGAGAGGAATATACTTTTGCACAAGAGAGGAATATTAACAATTTAGTAAAGATAGAGAAAGTTCTTTGAAGGTCCTAATTTTAGTGCATCCCATGATATGATATCCTTCCCAACACCTTCACAAGGATTGCGAGAATGACATAAGAAGGCCTAATGTTGTCGAGCGATATACATGGCCTTTGATGTGACAAATCCACTAGTTGAGCACCATCATTCCTAGGTAAAAATCATTAATTTAAAATTTAAGGAGATATTGGGATCCTTACTACATGCCACATCTAACACATAGCTTTGATACTTTAACTTTGAATCATCATTACCAAGCATTATTCCTAAGGATGACAACTTGCAAAGGAGAAAACTTGTTAGGAAGACTGATCAATGAGATATAGCTAAATCTATTGGTTCTAAGGGTTAATATTTGTAAATCTCTTTCTTATTATGCCTAATTTCCGCTTTCACAATTCTACAATCTTTGTTAGCTAATGCATAAATATAGTCATTAGCTTATCTAAAATAATATTTTATACTAAAATATTCAATCCTATGCAAGAGTGGCCACACCTCTTGAAGAACATTCCTAATTCTTCATAGGCTAAGGTAGGTTATACATCCCCTTCTTGCATATCCTTTATGTGTTGCAATTAATTTTTTATCCATTCCTTTCATCTCCCAAGCCTCCAAGCATATAATCCTCAGTCCCTATTATATGCTTTTGAGATTGGGTACGTTATTGGGATAAGAACAACAAATGTGCAACAAATATAAATTAAAATAAATAAGATAAGAAGATGCCTTTTAAATGAAGTATCTTATTGTGATTAGAGGAGCCAACTTAGAGTAAATATGCAGTAGATATAGATTAAAATAAAACTTAGCATAGCTATCTTTAATGTGTTAGGGTGGAGAT
The DNA here is from genome assembly GCF_030272615.1 of Cryptomeria japonica. Classification (NCBI taxonomy): domain Eukaryota; kingdom Viridiplantae; phylum Streptophyta; class Pinopsida; order Cupressales; family Cupressaceae; genus Cryptomeria; species Cryptomeria japonica. The sequence continues at coordinate 378,217,779 of NC_081407.1, read as the reverse complement.
CTATTACTTAGTGTTTTTCTCTCAAGAATGATCCTATTAAATATAATTTCAAAACTAAAAGTTTTAGATGAGCATCATTAAGTTTTATATGAAAAATATGTTTCCTTAAAATTTTAAAATACTATATATTGACCTCAAATCTATGACAAAAAATTGAAACATTCAATCATTGAAACATAGGAATATTGAATCATTCAATCATTGAAACAACATGTAATGTTTTAATTTATCACCTTTTATATTTAAATGAAAAATTGATTGTTCTTTACAAATCAAGATGCATATCATATTTATTCAAATGCACACTAGGACTTCATAATTGACGAGACATTTCATCTTTTAAACCAAAAATTTAATCTCAACTATAACTATTCCTTGATCTCGTCTATTTTGTGTTCTTTCCAATTGTCTTCATCTTCTTAGTAGAGATGTTAGTTCCTCTTGTGAATTATTATTTTCCATATGTTTTTGAGAATCAACATCCATTATATTTTGAACTCTATCATTTGGTATTTGTAGCACACTATGTATTGTAATGGAATTCATCCCTTCAAAACTAACCTCAACATTCCCATTAGATTGATGGTGAATTTGGACGTACTTACGATTGCACACCTGTATTTGTTGTCTTTATATCTCATTCAATTGGTTAGAATTTGTCATTATTTTCATTCTTCTCGATATATATTTTCCATCCTGAGATGTTCGTATAAGATGTGTTATAATGTTATCTTCATGTTCTCTCATTAACACATCTTTCTCTATCATTTTAGTTTCAACGATTCATTTCTTCTTATTTTTAAGCATCTGTTAATTGTTCACAGCAATCTCTCATATAATTTTGATCATATTCTTTCTCTTCTTCTTTTTGTTTCTCTTTAGTTGTAAGACTTATTACTTCCTCTTTTTGTGCATTTTCCATTTGTTCACATCATTTTTATTAATAAAAGAAGGACATGCCTATACCTTAACAAAAAAGAAAAAATGGGATAGGCTTGCACCAGAACAAGCTTCCACAAATGCATGTAGAGAGAAGAGCTCACAAGTAGTGAAATGATCTAGACAACACTAAAAAAACAAAACCCCTTTTTGAAAAGAGGCTTTTGATTAGAGTCATAAAACATGGGAATCGAAGTCCCAAGAAAATGAGACTACCTAATCAAAATAGAAGGGGTTTAGGAACACCTCAAACTATTATTTTAATAACCTCCCTTAGGCTATGATCAAACCAACCAAGGGGACAAACAAGAAGAAACAAATTTTACAAGGCTTTCGACAACCTAGTACCAACATAGCTATCAAATAAACCAAATAGGGCCACCTCCATAGGTCAACTGTAAAGAAAAATAATGGGGAATAGATTCTGAATGAAGTAAAACATAGGGGGAAGGGCTCCAAACAAAGGACCATAGAAAAATGATCCCAACACCTACAAAGAAGAAGAGGTCCCATAGGAAAGAACCCAACAAGGAACAACAAAAAAAAATGGGAGCGAGGGGCAAAAGAAAATATCCTCAAGAAGGGTAGCATCCTCCAACAACTGAAAGAAACTAGAACCAAAGAAGGCACATAGAAAATAGAGCCCTCTTTGGTTAAACGCTTGCAAGGTAACCTTCCCACAATACCTATCCAAAGTTCATCCACTTTAGCTTAAGGAGAGAAACCACTATGAATAAAAACACTATCCCAATTTATCTCTATTGATGGACTATCTCAAAGCATCCAACTAAGAGATTAAAGTTTGCTTGATAGCAATTGCTTCATCCATTGAAGATTTCCCAAAGAGAAAAGTGTCAAATGTGAAGAGCCAATTTGTGAAGGAATAGGGAACAACTAAGATAGAAATGCACCTCTCTAAATTTTATTACCATTTGCAACTTTTATGGTTCTACTCGGCCCTTAAACCATTAAAACGAAGAGAAAAGGGGAAGGGGATGTCCTTGACAAACTCCGCGAGTTGAAGTGAAAAACCGGCATGGATAACAATTTACTATGACTAAAAATTTTGTTGTTGATATAAATGATAAAATCCATTTACACTAGCTATGAAAAAAACCAAATTTCTAAAGGATGGCTATGATGAATGTTCATTTATCTTTATCATATGCCATTTTGCATGCCAACATTTAGAGTCACTACCAAAATATTTTCTAGATTTGTAGAATGAAGGATCTCATTAGCAACTATTTGTCCTTCTAAAGTCTCCCTACCATGGACAAAGTCATCCTATTCTTTGGAGATGATAGATGGAATCAATTTTGATAGTCTCATAGAAATTTTCTTTATAAAAATTTTCTAGACTGTGTTGCAAAGTGTTATTAGCCTAAAGTTAGAAAAGTGGATGGATGCATTTTTTTTGGAATGATGACAATCTGGGTGAAACCATTTATCTTTTTTCTATTCCCTTTTTATTCTTATAGGATAGAAATACATCTCTCCTAACAAAAGACCAACATTTTTGGAAAAAAATCATGGCAAATCTATCAAGCCTAGGTTCTTTATTCGAGGCCATTTAGAAAAATTTTCTAACCTTTTCAATGGAAAAATCCGCCATTAGCATTTTATTATGGTTCTCATCTACAAGTTTTAGAAGGCACCCTAGTGGAGGTGAAATTTGAAGATCCTCTTGATGTTCTCGCAACAAGAGAAAATTTCTAAAAAAATTATGGTCCTATCTTTAATCTCATTATGTGTGACTAGCTTATAACCATTAGTAGTGAGAATTATTTCTAATTTATTTATTTGTCTGTTCACTTTTGTAGATGTTAGAAGAACTTGGTACTCTTGTCACTCTCAGCTAACCAAGATTCTCTTGACGTATGTTTCCAGTACAATTATTCTCTGCAAAGTATCTCTTCCAATTCTAACTTGAGCATATTTTATTTTGCAAGGGAAGCATTATCCATACAATATCCAATGGCTCTCTTATATTAATCTGATAGCTCTTGTTGAACCCTTTCTTTATTAGTGAGGATATTTTAGAATGCATTTTGTTCTATTCTTCAATTTTTCCTTTTACAAACTATAATTTGTTACTTAATTGGTACATTCTTTATCTCATAGTAAAAGGATTTTAATTTCAACATGATTCCAACAAAGGTAGAAAGGTACAATATCTAAACCACATTGACTCAAAATTGAAGGATGTAAGTCTTTATGGAGTTTTCGTAGTGTTTTGAAGGAGGATGGAAATCTCATTGGACCCTATGGATCGCATAAGGAAGGGAGAAAATTCCATTGGAGAAGAGAGGCAAGAATCAAAAATTAGAAGCCTATATAATGTTTTTGGAATTTAATAAAAAACTTGTCTTTTGTTTATCCAAGTGTAGGAGCCATTTTAATGGATGCAATTGTAATGGTTAAAAAATGTGAATGATGAAGAGATCAAGAGGAAATATTTTCTTTACTCCGAGGAGAGATGGAAGTTTCAATATGGATTTACCTTCAAATACTTTATCCATATTATATTTAAAAAAGGGGGAAATTCACTAGATCCAATCTCTTAGGGAAGACATTGAATACTAAATGAATTGACAATGGGATAGAAATGACAAGCTAATCCCACTTTTAGAATGAAAAAATATTGAGTTATGTGTTTTAGAACTAAGTGTAAAAGTAGAAAGCAACTTATTATAACTTGAGATAGAAGCATGAGATGAATTTGTGCACCTGGATTTGGCTACAATATGTCGAGACGGAGTTGCCCTGTGAATTTGATGAAAAGTTGTCAGGACCGTGCTGAAAGTGTCTACTATCCTCTGAAGAATCTGTGAAACAAAAAAATTCTTTTCCGCCTCTCCAAATGGATTCTGAATATGCAAACAGAGTTGTGCACCTACAACCTACACACAGAAAAGACAAGAAAAGGGGTTGGGATTGGGGGTTTGCCTTCAGGGCAAATCCCAGTTTTGGAATTATCCAAATGATGAAAGAAAGTACTTGCGAGTAAATATAAATGAAATAATGAAATGTAATTCACCTCAAGGGAGGTTTTTGATAGAATTTGGGTAGATTTGATTGTATTAAATTGAATGTTGAAAGGGATCTCTTCTTCAGTGGTTGAATCCTTCACTTGAATGCAACACCTAGCCTTGAAGGAAGACTTGAGAATGCTCAATTCTAGAATGGAATGGTTGAATGCTTGAACTTATGCCCACTCTTCGCTTATCCAAATTTTTTCTTCTTGAACTCATGAAAATGAGAGGGAAAATTTGACATATATACTTGTTAATTAGGGTTAACTAATTGATTGATTTTTCATCACAGGCCGACACAGGGAAAGTTTTTCCCATTTTATGCAAAGTCCAATGCAAAGATAGGACAAAATAGGGAAAGGAAAAGGGAACCACACCCCTGTCCTAGGAGAAAAGGGGTACCACACCCATATCCTAGGAGGGATAGGGGCACCACGCCCTAGTCCTGCCCCTGTCTCAAGACAGGAAGCAGGTTCAAGTAGTGCGGAGGGCTACACAAGTGGAGTTTCTGGGGGTTGAGAAAATCTCAGATCTCTGATCAAGCTTGGGAATTCGAATTGGCAACGTGAAGACACTAACATGGTTGAAAATTGCAAGGGTCACAATTTTATGACACTATACTTATCCCCCACTTTAGCGGGAGTATAATCATACGCCAATACTGCTAGTAAAGTACAAGGAAACAAGATTGAAAGACTTCTACCATGTCGAGGAGGCAAGATGCACCAAGTACCCAGTGGACCAAGAATCTTATTAAATCAATTGACAAAGTAAAACTGAAGATCAAGAAGGTTCCTCTCACTATGAGTCGAGAAAAAGATATCAAAATTATAAAGCAAAGCTGATTTCACTAAATAATTCTATGTATCAAAGTGCAAAATATGAGTGGAGTGTATGCCCCCATGTTAAAGATTTCACACACGCCTTATCAGGAGAAATTTATTTAAGGTAGGATACACCCAAGAGAGAGAGAAGAGGGAGCATATTATCACAAGGATATAGCCTCCAGTCGAGGAATAAACCCAAGAATAATGAATACAAAACAAAAGGTAATTTTTCTTTCCTTGGGGTTAGTATGCTATATGCTAACTCATAGACATAAAAATAAAATTGGCATAGGTAACAAGGGCTTCGGTATTTCGAGAGCCAATGGAAGTAAAAAATCCAAATTAAGTGCTCGCAACCCATGTTCCTGTTCTGGGATAAGTTGATTTTAAACCACCAATAGCATATGAAAGGGCACCCATTGATATTTATCTGCTCGAAGAAGCGCTAGTTTAACTCGCCACCCTTGACTTTTATCTTGGGTAGGGGTATTGGCATTAACTGGAAGAGATAGAAGCCAAGACACTAGCAGCATCTGTTTCAGCTCCAAATCCCCTTGCCACGCTATGGGTTTACCACCTAGCAACCCCTATGATCAGAGACACTATGCGTTGTTAATGCTTTGTAAGGTTGATATTCATGTAATGTACTATGGACGTGGGTGGTAGAATAAGGAGCATCAACATTGCACGTGGTACTCAACAAAATACTCAGGTGAATCATAGAGGTTTAGATAGTGCATTCGACATGTTTGACAGAATGTTTCAAAGAGATGTCATCTCATGTAATGCAACAATTGCAAGATATGCACAAAATGGATTTCCTGAAAAATCTTTCGAATCTTTCAAGCAAATTCAAAATAGTAGATGTAGATTTGAACATCACAACCTTTGCTAGTTCCTCACGTGGTATGAATGTCCACAAAGCATAATAGAATTCAGAATTTTCATGAGAAGTTATAGTTGGAAATGCTCCCACAGGCATGCAATACAAAATGTTTTTATTTAGATTTTTAAATAAAGTTTTTTTTGCATGGACATAATAATTGTTCAATAAAGTTTTTTTTGCATAAATTTTATTTTTAATAAAGTCATTTTTTGCATGGGAATAATAATTGTTTTTATTTAGATTTTTAAAATCTTTTAAAAACACAAACATCATTTAATAAGTCAAACTGGGAACACTTTTTTTCTTGTCTCTTCACACCTATCTTGCAGTGCGGGGTTGATTTGCTCCTTTATATCTCTTGGCCACATCCCAATCGAAGGCGTCTTTTTCTGTAATATTCTACAGGGCTTTTTGGTGGCATCATCTTCATGTTTCCAGATTTGCACTATCATGTTGTATGCTCTTGCATGAGCAATGTTGTACTCGCACTTTCATAATGTGCCACACCTCTTTGTATCTTGTAATTGTTGATATATTTGATGTAATCCTCTTATATACATAGATAGTGTAAAATCTAACATGGTATCAGATCCATTAGAGTGTCATTGGTTTGCTAATTGAGAGAAATTGATGCTATTTGGTATTGTGTATTTTTGAGTTTTCTATTGTAGGTTATTATTGAAGCTTGATGGGTCAAATCTGAGGTTACCATTGGATTGAGGAGGACCAAGAAAGTTAGTTTTGCCTTTTGTTTCATCCAAATCGGACTTTGGAGGCGAAATCTAGAGGCATTTGAAGTTTGATGCTGCGGCGGAAATTTTCTAGAAATCATAATTTTGCAGGCATGTTTCAAATAGTGATATCTCACTCATCCGGACTCATTTTTTCAAGCAATTTTTTTTGTTTTGGGGTAGAATTTCATGATCTATATAATGGTGCAGGATTTTTCTATTTCTCGGATAAAGGTTTTTCAAAAATCATGAAATCTCAATTTTTACAACTTTGGAGGCTTCATTTGGGCTCATATGGACTTCTTTTCAGGTGCCATTTTTGTTGAAAGTGTATATTTTTCATATACTTTCATAATCTGCCATTTGTTTGCAATAATTTTAAGTAAAAATTGTACTTTCATTATTTGGCCATTTTTGGCATATTTGGTACTTGCATTTTGCTTGGATCTCAATTTAGATCACTAGCAGTATTTGTTGAAGTCTCTTAGATCTCATTTTGAGAAGTTGTAAATTGAAATCAGAAGTCCACTTTGCCTTGTTTTTCAAGTGGCCTATTATACACGCACTACATATAAAGTGCCAAAATCATCTTTTTTGGGGGTACTTTGATTGAGTGAATTTGGGGGGGTGTCTCTTGTGCTTTTGTACTATTGTGTTCCTTCCTTTTTGCTGCTATGGGTTCTTCTAAGTTTCCTCTCTTAACTCCTCATAATTATGCTACTTGGAAAATTGATGCATGGAGTAAACTTATAGAAAAAGGTCTAACTTATTACATTGATGGAACTATTGTTGCTCCCACTAATCCTAAGGTTGATCCAGTTGGTCACTTGGATTGGCTCACTAAAAATATCATGGCAATTGGTACCTTAAGAAAGTATGTATCAAAGGATCTCATTTTTCATATTGATAAATGTACTCTAATCAAGGATGCTTGGCAAAAGTTTCAAGACTTATATAATCAAGTTGATGAGATTAGGGGATATCAAATTGATAGTGATCTCACCATGTTGGATCCCAAGAACTTTGATACTATACAAGATTATGTCACTAAGGCAAATGTGTTGAGGGAACAACTCAAAGATTGTGGCATTGATAAGAAGGATACTCAATTGATATTCAACTTGATAGGCAAGCTTCCACAAGAATATGCAGCATTTGTTTCTAGTTTCCAAACCCATAGTTTGACAATGGGTTCAAGCTACACAATGCCTACATTTGATACTTTCAATGAAATGTTGATGATGGAAAAAACTAAGTTTATAAGCATGGGCATTCTTAAGGCTTCTAAGTCTCAATCATTAGTGGCAAATCAAGGGAACAAAGGAAATCAAGGAAAGGACAACTCAAACAAGAAGAAATGGCAATCAAAGCGTAAGGACAAAGCATCATCCTCTCCACAAAAAGGAGATACATCCTCTTCCAAGAGGGATAATTCACCAAAGAGGGAGAGACCTACTTGTGCCTATTGTAAAAATTTTGGTCATGAACAGCATCATTACCATTCTAAGAAGATTGATGAGCTCACACATATCATCAAAAAACATAACATTGATGTGCCTAATATCTACAAGAAGGATGATTCATCAACTTCCACTTCCTCACATTCAAAATGAAAAGGGAAAGAGTTCATGGCTTCTACAAGTGGGAAGACTCGCTCTTTTGGAACAAGAAAAGGAAAAGCTCTATGTGCTACTATTAGTCATGATTCAGAGAGATGGCTTCTAGATTCAGGGGCTTCTCATCATATGGCATCTTTACAGTCTATGTTCTCTACATTTGAGCCTTGTACCATGCCACAAATTTTGATGGGCAATCATACATATATGGATGTGATTGGGAAAGGATCTATTGACATTGGGGATAACTCCTTCAATGAGGTGTTGTGTGTACGCCACTTGACAAACAATCTCCTTTCTATCTATCAAATCACACATGCCACAACTAAGAGAGTTGTGGAGTTCACACCTGAGTCAGTTTTCATTAGAGACTTGGAGACTAGAGCTATCATTGTGACAAAATGCCATGAGCACTATGAAGATTGTCAGAGAAAAGAAAAAGTCTTCTGTTAACTTGAAAACAAAGAGCTTGAAGATGATGATTCAAATTCTTTTCAGACATGCATGCAACCGAAGCTTGAAAATAACGATGAAGACATGCATAAAGAAGAATCCCCTATAGTTTTCATTGCAGCTTGGTGTCTCAAGTCTTATGATGATGACTTTCTACGTGGAGAAGATATTCTCATTCATCCATCACGGACAGTTCAAGATGAAAACTTTTTCAAGGAAATCAAAGGTATAATACCTAGTGAACAATCTTGTATGGATATGCCCAGTAGAGAAGGAAGCCTAAGTAAAATTTTGCAGACATATTCTTTATCTTCAAAAATGGAGACGTTTACTGAATTTCTAGATCAGCCTCAAGTGAAAGAATTTGAACCATCGAGAATCCACTCTTTATCATGCATGTCACCTGAGTATAAAGTTTTCAAATTTCATGAAGAGTGTGATGAAGAGGAATCATTGGGACAAGAGAGTGCAAAAAGTAATGCAAATATCTATGCGAGGGTTGAATATGAAATCCATGTAGGTATATCAATAAATATCCCTATTTTTATGGAATTGCAATCTATGCCTTATGAAGTATTCAAGGTTCAAAGAAATCCTCCTTTTGAATATTTGGATCAAGAAGACATCCTTATTCAAGGGGATAGTTTTAGGAATTATACCGAAAATGCAGAGATAAATGAGGTAATGGATGATCTAATGAAGGAAATCAATGAAGTTAATTGTCATAATGTTTGTATTTCAGATTGTTGTTTGAAGGCTTCAAATGATGACTTCTCCTATAGTAAAAGTGCATACCTCAATCCTTTGTTTTCAGATGAGCGTATTTATACAGATGATTTTCAAGATGAAATTCTTGAACATGATTCAATGGTTATGTCTAATCAAGTTTCTTCTCATCATAGATTATATGAAGGTTGTCCGATTTGTATTGTAAACCAGACTATCAGAGGGATCTTCAAATAGAGGATATGGGTATGCTTGAGAATATTTCACAAATTGTCAATAAAGTTCAAAGTGGTACCCCAATACTTGAAGAGAGCCTACAAATTTATGATGAGAGATGGTTGTTTGGTTCACTGTCCAAATTTTTTTCTCATCTTATACATGTTGATCTTGCCAGCTCACTAATCTTACAGGTTTCACATGGACGCTCGCCATATTTTTGCACAGGTGCCTAGTTCGGTCAGCCTGTGAATGGTTTTGTATGAAGATCGTGGAGAGCTTTGAGATGGGATTTGCCTACTATGTGCATAATTTAGTTATAAGTTTTGTTGTGTTCATCCCATTTTTGGTTTTTGTCTGATTTCTCTGGCTATTCCCTATGTTGTTTCTTCTTGACTCTGTTACCCAATGGATAGTCCACTAGACTGCGAGCCAAAGATTTTGGGTTCATCCTACATCCTTTGCAGTCCTTGTCCCCAGTCATACCTAGTTGTTGCCCCCATATTTGGGATACCTGAAATTTTAACTTCATATCAGTCTCAATGTTGAATGAAGGCCCAAATATGTGTCTATGTGCAAGCAATGAGCATGTGATCTAAGGTCCTTGTTAGTCAAATTATGAAAAATGGAGGAATTTTGGAAGTTACAAATAATTAAGGTAAATAATTTCATATACATGTCCTTTGCATCATTATGTGTTATGTGGCCAATTTTCGTCTGAACCCAGTTCATAGTTTATCATATATTAAACTTTCAAATTTTGATGTCCCTTGCCCAAAAATGATTAAAATCTCTCATCCTAGGTATTTTCATGAGGAATAAATTATTACCTTTTCTTATTTCCCTACCATAAATGTGTGCTTTAAATTTCAGAGCTTAATTTCTTACCATTTGAAAGTTATGGTTATTTTTCCTAAGTTTGCATATTAAATTTAAAATATTAAATTATTTTTCAAAAGATAATTTAATATTTTAAATTATTTTAATATTTGTGGTAATTTGAGGGAGAATTTTATCTTAAAATGTCATTTACATTTCCCCTTTGTTCTCCTTCATGTTCGATGGTTTTTGAGGTCAAGATCATAGTGTTTGTAAGAGAAGGTTAAGGATGCTTCATTTTCGAGCATTCTTAACCCATATTCATAATTTCAAAAGGAAAAAGGTTAAGAATTCTCCAAAATGAAGCATTTCTAACCTTATTTCCTAACCTTGAGGGACCTCTTTGTCAAGAAGGTTAGAAATTCTCCATTTTCGAGCATTCTTTACCTTCTCCATTAGAGATATAAAAAAAAGTTCTAAAATGAAATGCAGTCTCATGGAATTACGCAGTATGAAGAATGTGGAAGCACAGACAGAACCCGTGAACTGTTTACCAAAATTCTTCAAGAGAGACGTCCCCTCATGAATGAAAAAAAAGGATTTCAGAATGTGCACAAAATGGCTTTTGCATGCAAGCTTTCAAAATATTTGAATCAATGAAGCACTCTAGAATATATTTCAAATAAACGAACACAATGACAAATCTGTTTACCACCAGGTTCCTTATCTTTTTTGTTGCATTCACCAAATTTTAAATCAATAGTTTTATCAGAAAAAGGTTGGTTTTGGGAATAATAGCTGTTATTGTAGAAACATTAGTATGAGTTGATGACACCCTTCTTTTTACTCTCTTGAACATCTACAAATTTAAGTAAAAATCAGTAAGAAATCAAGATAGTGGTTGGGAAAGTTCTTCACAACCTAAAATTAGATGAGTTGGATATTATGTTTTGTATGCTTTTGTATAAATAATTGTTTGAGGTGGATTTGGAGGAATTTCAAAAAAAATGGCAAAATAATTTAGCAATTTGTAGAAAGAAACTCAACATTAAATAGGTAAAGGAAAATTATTTATCTTTATATATACATTTGAATAGAGATGAATTCAAAACCAAATTCTTGATCATGAGCATAATTCTCAATTAGGCCACAAGCCAAGAGGTACCTCATTGTTTCAAGTCATAGAACATCTTGTATTGTTTTAGCTGAGTAAGTTTTGATCAATATTTTCTTCTTGACACAAATGCAGTCGATCTTAGTTTAGGATCTATATTGCCTAGAATATTAGCAGCAAAATTTGGAGCTAACGTCACATCAACTGAAGAATCATTTTGTAGTTGTTGCACAGATATATTTTTCTCTGTTATTGTAATTGAGCACTAATATGACAATCAATCACATTTTATTGCTCATCAATAAGTGATCTTGACATAGCATGTAAATCTTTGTAATCTTGCATTTACTTTTATATAGGGTTAATCCTCTTTGTCATAAATAAAGAATAAAAAATTGGAAAAAAAATCATATATATATATATATATATATATATATATATATATATATAATTTAAGCATAAATTTCAAGACATCATAAATAAAAAGAAGATGAATACAAATATTATGCAAGTAATCTCCAACAAATTAATAGCATGTAAAACTTGTCATTTTAATATTGTAATAGAAGTGATAAATGTAATAAGAGAAGTACCTAAGATTTTTTTTTCTGTATTTTTATTATTTTTAAATGTTAAAAAAATAATGATTGTTTGAATTGGTTGATTATTATTAATTTATTTATAAAAATGAAATGCAAGTTTTGAAGTTATATAATTTTGAAATAGAAATAGTCAATTTAATTTTAATTATAATTGTGACTTAGGTTAAAATTATATGTATTGTAATTTGATTTTGAGAAATGAGGTTGCATAGGAAATATTAAGAATTGTATTCTACTTAAGTCTTAGATTATTAAATTACATGAGCACAACCTTAAGCCAACTAAAATAAATCATTTTAATATTATAATAAGAAGATATAGATAACATAAAAGACAAGAAAATACAACAGAGATAGTACTCAGTGAAAAATACTTAAATCTAGTGAATATCCCTTTCTTTTTAATCACGCAAAAGTGACACCCATTACAAAAAAATAGGCATCATTAAATTTAAAAAAATAGTGAATCGATTAAGAAGCTAATATTATATAGATATACAAAATAAAAAATAAATCAAATGTATAATACTAATTTATAATTGCATCATTTACGAGTGCTTAAAATAGGAATATCCCAAAAAAATTGTACAATTTTAAGTTGAGGGTTATGTTTCTAGAAAACATATGATTCCTAGACAACCCATTATAAGAGATATGGGGAACTAGAATTTAGACCATACTGAAATATTTTAATAAGTGAAGAAAAAATTCAATGAAATCAAACTCTTTGTACTCTTGTAGGAGGTTAGACAAGTTGTTTTGTAGTTTGTAGCAGTAATAAAGTTCTAGAGGAATTTAGAGAGAAGTATTCTTGTAACCCATTTGAAGGAATAACACAAGCATTGTTCTCTTTGGTGTGGTCTTTTTCCCACAAGGCTCTCACCATGCCAATCACATTTTCTTGAAAGATTCTAAATTATTTTTAACAAACCCATCCTATTCTTATGTTGCAATCATAATATTTCATGAGGTAACAACAACTATGAGTTTTAATGGATGCTTTCATTAAAGGAGTTGTTGCGTATCCTTCCTCAATTGTGTAAACTACTTTATGTAAAAATTTATTGGATTTATGTCTTAAGACTGAAATCTAAACTTAATTATTATTATAATGACATCAAGCAAACAATAAGGTAAAGAAAAATCGAAGCCAAGCAAAACCTTAGACAAAAGACGTTTGGTGATTATATTAAGGAAAATCAAATCCTAAACAGAACAGTATTAAGAAAAACCTCCTATCCTCTTGTCTTTTGTGGGAGGGACAAGAGGATAGGAGGTTTTCCTTAATACTGTTATGTATTCTATGCACCCCAATAATAGGTGAGCCCTCCCTATCCCTGAAGATTCTATTATTTCTCTCCTTCCATAGACCCAAATAAATGTGAGGCATCATCCAACTCCAGAGTACTCTAAGAGAGGTATTTCCTGAGTGACAAACCCATTGGAACTAACAATCCCTGATATTACTCGACTAAAGCCAACATAACTCGCACAGCTTAAAGAAGAAGACCCAAACTTAAATAGAAAATAGGCAATGTAGGAGGATGTTGTTAGCATTCTCCGCATTCTCTTTATATAGGAAACATATGTTGGGGACAACCATACCTCTTTTACAAAGATTGCCAATGGTTAGAACCTTCTCCTACATAAAGAGCAAGAAAAAATATATCAATTGTGGTGATCAAGAAATTGTTCCAGATACCAGCCCAAAAGGGGGCCAGAGACAAGGACTTAGTGATGATCTGAAAAATCATTAGCAATAGAGAAGACCCCATAGGGCGATTTACTCCAAAAAAAATTATCAACAACATGAAACAAGGGAGTATGAATCTGTGAAAGCCACTCCTAGATAGGTAAAAGGGAAGAATCAATACTAACAAGATCAATCCACGCTCCCTCATGAATATAATTAGCAACCCAGACACCAACAAGTCTAATACATTTGTTCTTGAGACTGTCCACCCATGAGAAGATGGATAAGGAACCGTCCCCTGCCCAACAGTCATCCTAGAAGTGTAGATTTCTACCATCTCCAAGATACCATCTCATCCCTTGAGAAATAATAACCTTCTAATTGAAAAAATTCTTCCACATATCACATGCCACAAATGGAAATAGGTAATTTTCCAAGGCATCTTCAATTCCCTAAATATGATATTTGTGATGGAATATAGAGATCCATTCATTATCCTCTTTAAGACATATACATAATTATTTGGATAACACAACTATGTTTAAATCTTGCATCTGTCTGAGGGCTAGGCCACCAAGATTTTTAGGGAGAACACCTATTCCCATGAAGGAATATGCAATTTATTGTTACTTTAAGACCTAGACCACAAAAAGGTCTTTCGAATCTTTTCCATGCACTCCACAAATTTCACTAGGACTTTAAATAAATTCTTGGCATAATTCAGAAGCAATGGGTATTTTATAAGGAGTTTACCAACTTGGCTAAGGAGGGCACCTTTCCACCTTACCAACTTCTTATAAAATCTATCAATAATACTTGACCAAAATGTCTTCGGAGGACCAAGGCATAGAGGTAGGCCCAAATAAGTATCTGATAGAGTGCCAATTTTAAACCCCAAAATTTCAGCAATTTTATTCTATCTATAAGCAGGGGTGTTGAGGAAGAAGATAGAGATTTTGGGTAAGCTTATCCTCTATCCAGATCCTCTTTCATATAGGGACAAAATGGCCTTCAATACTTTATCTTTCCTAACATAACTCTCTCCAATAAGGACAGTATCATAAAAAAATTATGGGAACACACAAGATATTGAGAGGAACGCTTAAGGCCTTTTAAATTGCCCATTCTGATACCCTGTTGGATAACCTTACTCAGAGCTTCACTCATTAAGATGAAGACAAAGGTGGACAGAGGATCACCCTACTGAATACCTCTAGAGGAAGAGAAAAAACCAGAGGGGGAACCATTAAAGAAGACAAAAAAATTCAGCATAGATATGCATTGTTCAACCAACTGAAAAAAATGACTATAAAAACTAAAAGCATATAGGACACTTATCAAAAACTGGCAATTAACCCGATCATAGGCCTTCAAAAGATCGATCTTGAGAAGGAAACCAATGTTATTAAAAAAAGAGAATAGACATTTTCATCAACCACAATAATAGAATCCAAAACCTATCGGCCAGGGATGAAACCATTTTGATGTCTGGAAATCAACATAGGCATGATAGCTTTGAGTCTGAAAACTAGAATCTTAGAGATAATCTTATAAATCGACTTACACAAACTAATGGGTCTGAAATCTTGAAAGTTGCTAGCATTAGGTCTTTCAGGGATAAAAACAAAAAAGGCGACATTCAACTCTTTGAAAAGAGAACTGGAACCAAATAACTCTCTAGCAACATCAAAAACATCATTACCAACAATCTACCAATACATTTGGAAAAAATAAACATCGGAAAACCATATGAGCTTGGAACTTTGTTCCCTTCAAAGGAGAAAGTATCTTTATTAACCTCTACAAAACTCAGGATTCTGGTAAGCTCCTTGTTGATCTCCAAGGTGACCTTAAGCAAAACCTCCTAAAGAATATTCTCTAGGGCCTGAAGATCCAGAGGACCATCCTCAAAGAGGAGGGAGGAGAATAAATCGATGGCCTCCTTAGAAAAATCCTACTTCTTATCCACCCACTAGTTGTTAACCTATAACTTCTTAATTCTATTGGTCGCTCTATGTTTCATAGTGGTCATATGAAAAAATTTAGTATTCTTGTCCCCACTTTTAAGCCATACAACTCTGGATCTCTGTTTCCAATATTCCTCTTCCTTAGAAATAATGTCATGAAGCTTATTCAATAGTTTAATATCTTTATCCATGATTCTAGGCTTGTATCCCAACCCCTGACTAAGAAATTGAATATCATCCAACTCCTTCTTTATGTTTTCCTTTTGCTGAAAAATATTCCCGAACACAGATTTGTTCCACTATAGAATATTGGATTTAACATTGGACAATTTGTTAACAATTCTATATATACCAGTCCCCTGAATAATAATGTCCCACCATTCTGAAATCTTATCCTGAAGTTCAAGATTGATGGTCCACATTTTCTCAAATCTAAAGGGAAAGGATCTTCTACCATAAAGGGGCAACATATTCAGGATAATCAGGAAATGGTCCGATCCAATTCTAGAGAGATAGGACAAGGTACAAGAATTTTTGTAAGCCAATTTGGCAAAATTAGACCTCGATCAAGTTTGACCTGAATAAGGTCTGATCCACTCCTTCTATTAGACCATGTAAATGAGCACCAATAAGATCTAGGTCCAATAAACAAAGAGCATTGATCATATCAAGAAGATCTTGTTTAGTTTCCTTAGAGATTAGAGCACCACCCATTTTCTCTCCGCTACAAAGAGGAGTATTAAAATCCCCCTTAAGAATCCATCTATCATTCGGGAAAGAAAGTCTAGCCTAACTCAAGGAACCCCAAAGATTTCTCCTGGCACTTATCCCATTGGGGGCATAAATATTAGATAAAATCCATGAATAACCATCCTTGAGACCAGTGAATCTAGTAGCAATATAATTAGCACAAGTAAGAACTACCATACCTCGAAGGATCCTCATGTTTCATAGAGTGGCTAAGCCACCTGGGGCTCCATCTGCATCAGAGCAATGAACAACACAATCTTTAAAAATGGCTAACTTGATTTTCTCCACTCTTCTAGAAGGCATCTTTGTCTCCTGAATGAGACAAATATCCGGTTTATGATCTCTTACAATATTGGAAAGGAGATCATGTTTTTGGGGGTGATTAAGCCCCGTAATATTTGATGAGATGATTTTCATTTGATAGGGGAGGGGGATCCAATCTGCATATCCTAAATAGTTCTCTAAACCCCAGCTACAATAGCGGCTTTAGTTAGCCTATCCCTGCATACACTATTTGGTAGTCTTCCCACCCCTTTAGGTTCATACCCACAATCCATCCCCTGTCGTTTTCTGGTTGTGACACCCAAAGCTCCCAGTGTTGAGACATTGGTAATAGGAGATGGTGGACTCCTTCTTCAATT
>NC_081407.1:378163765-378200265 GCF_030272615.1 Cryptomeria japonica | reverse complement strand
TCCTTTTATGAGGAGATATTTAATAAATCTTATTTATTAATTATCTGCATTTATCCTCTCACGTGGGGATAATTCTGGATTTTTTAATTTTTAATTCTTCTATTTATCCTCTCATAGGGAGATATTTAATAATTTTTAATTATTAAATCTCCATAATATCTCCAACTTACTTATTTGGTCTTCATGAGGAGATAATAAATATTTTATTTATTAGTTATCCCTGATATCTTCTCCTTGATTTTTTCGATTTTCATCCATCTCTTGAATGGTAGCTTTGTTGCGAGATCAATCAAGTCCATTTGATGTCGCAAAAATCAATTCGATCTTTGACCATCCATTGAAATCTAGATTTCTATAAAAGGAGGCCTATTTCTTCATTCAATTCATCTAAAATTTTAGTATCTTCATTATGTCAAAATAGCTTAGCAATAGTCTCATTTTTATTATTTTGTTAGAAATTAGCATTTCTATCTTGCATAGGCACATTCCTAGTAAATCTCGAATATCACATCCTTTCTTTCATTTCATATTTTAAACTGCATGATGAGAGCGACATATCGAAATAAGAGATGAAAGGAAGAACAACTAAGCTCTATTGGAGAAACATGGTTTGCATTTATGTTTTCATTTTAGTAGTTTTGTTGGTTAGATTAGGATAATTTAGCATAAATTTTAAATATTTTGTGATTCTCTTTGATTGTTCTTTGGTTTTCATGATTAACCCAATTTTCTTGATGCACAATCACATCATCTCTCTATTGTTTGGGCCCTTAAATATAGATGTGTTATTTATCTTTTATTATCCTAATTTATCCTTATCCTACCCCAAATTTTAACTTTCAAAACATATTTTGCATATCTAAATATCATGTTTTGAGCCATTGCTCTAGAATTACATTAGAACCCCTTTATCTTGCATCCCTAAAAAAATTGGGATAAAGTTGTTGAGACCAAGACTGTCACACTCCCTTGTTCCCACACTTTTTCCTCGAATTTCAGGAGGATAATTGGGTAGTTTTGCCCTATCCAAATTTATCTCTGTGTGAAAATACGCTAAATATGAGTCTTCCTAAAGGTGAATTGAATTATGAAATCCCAATATAAGGCAACCTCCTCAATTCATTTCAACATCTAGAACATCTCATCCTGAATTCAAGAGTAATTCTTCTTCCTCAAGAACAAATCTGATTCAAGGAGCAATAAATTACATCAATACATCTTCATATTATGTTTCAATTATAATTTCATGATGGATTTTAATTGATTTATCATGTTTTTGCATCAAAACATGGATGACTTATGCTAAGAGTATTATAGCCTTGCCCTCAAAAGGCATGCTTTCTAATTCAATTCAAGTTAATTTTATATTTTAATCAAGGTTAATTGCAAACTTAGGGTTTGACCTAGGAAAACCCCTATCCACAACACGCTTTCTCCCCTCTTGTGTGTAACTATAGGTCATTGACAGAGACATGGAGTTTAGGGGACCTTCACTAGACTGATATAGACCTATTCTCAAAAATTAGACATGATTTTCGTGGCTAGGAAACTTGGCATGCCCCTATGCTCAAGGTTTCCCTCCAAATTTAGTAGAAAGCTTAGTCTCAGTCTTAGGAAGTAAATTATCAGATTCTATCCCGAAATCAAAAGATGGGCATTTTGGGCATCTCGATTTCATAGACTCGGCTCTAGATTGTAGATATAGGTGCACATTCAAATTTACTATCCACCTATGTGTTTGCTATAGAATATTTTTTTGCTCATCAATCAATTGTAGCATTCTAAGTCATAGTTTCACATTTCTTTAACATATCTCCATAAGTCAATCACTTCCCAAAGCAACAAAAGAAGAAAAACCCCAAAAGTGTCATTGGACTGTCTTCTACAAGATTTAGTCAAATACAATCACTTCTTTAGGTGATTTCGTATTCCAATGTTTGTATGAAAGTGGATCTTGGCCTTAGTCTTGCCCGATTCCATTTTCATCCATTACATTTTGGTGAACCTGACTCTTCTGACACTTGCATATCTTTTGGTTTTAAACTGTATATTTTCATTGCATACATTGAGAGAACATTTCTTTGGTTGTACCTTTGATGGATTATGAGTATCTTGTTTGATCCAAGTTGTAGATGGAGTTGTTAAATTATTTTGCTATTTCAATTTCAAGTTTTATTCAAGATTTTCATGATGTTTCCTTTTACCCATATGATGATAATCTAGCTATTCCTTTCATTCATAGTTATGGTTTACCCTCTCCTAAGGATCCTCCTACCCATGAGGACACTTTAGTGCGATAAAATATTATTAGCACTTCTTTTAAAACTCTCTCTCCTAAGGATGAAGTTTTGATGAATGATGTGGATCTTTCTCCTAAAATGCTCCTCTCACATAGGGATATGCTAGAGGAAGAGTGTGATATCATAAACACTTTCCTTAATGTCACTTTATCTTCTATGCATGGCATTCCTCCTAGAGATGAAGCATTGATGGATACAGTTAATCCTTCTCCCAGAGTTTGTCTTACCCATAAAGATACCTTGGAGCAAGAAGATGAAATCATTATCACTTTCCTTGATTCTCTCTCTCCTAAAGATGAGTCCTCAGAGAACAAAGAGCTTAATCATGTAAATATTATTCATGTTTCTAGTTATGTGAGGCCTCGGTTTCTTCAACATCCTACTCAACCCCAAAACCAACACATGATTAATGATAACAAGCCAAAGACACCTTGTAACAATATCTCAAAAGTTGCAAAATGGATATGTTGAAGAAGTGATATGAAAAGACAATTGGAGCAAAATTATGGTCCCAAAATACATCACAAATATAATGCTATTATCACAAAGAGAGATTCCAATGTTCTTCTCACTTCCATTTCTTCTCCTCCTCATCCTAAGAAATATGTTGATAAGGAAGTTAATTTTGTTTAGAAACTCATTGCCATAAATTCAATATATTATAATTTCAAAACTCAAAAACTTTTGTAAGCAAAATTTTTAACCGATTTTTAACTTTTGTACGTCATATAATTTTACTTTACATTGGTAAGTCTAAATTGTTTGGAGGATAAACATGACTTATAAATTTATTTGTAAACAAAATATTTTTTTTGTAAAGTTAGATATTTTATCTTTTATTATTCATCTAATTTGTTTCACATGTTTTTGATAAAGATAAATAGGTTTTATATGGACCCAAAACCAAAAGTTTTATAACAACTGACCATCAGCCAAATAGACATGAACCAACATCAAAATACGGGAGCACCCTCGAGCAGTCACAAAAACAAAATAGACACAGACAAACAAGACAAAAAAAAGAAAGACTCTCAATTAAGAGAGAGCACCAGATCCTTGTTCTTCTGGATGGAAATCTTGTTGAATTCCTCCTGTTCCTCCATAATGAATCTGGAGATACCCTTGTTGCTACTCCTACTTTTGGTTCTGGAACTAGGACCAGTGGTTTTCCTATCTCCAATAGCCATATCTTCCCCTCCAATATCTTTCACCAGTTCACTATGGTAGGATCTATAATCAACAACCATGGAATTGATCTTTTCAAGCCCCTCTATACTATTGTTCATGGCTTCTTTGCTTATGTCACCAGGTTCTTGAAAGTTTTCTTAATCTCCACCATAGCCTGCTCCACCTTTCCAATTCTTTGTTCGTGATTGCATTTCATCACCTCGACGTCCTGGGAGAGCTTTTGGGTCATAATCATGAGTTTCTCAGATTTGCTGGGCTCAGGGGAAGTAGTGAAGATATCAATAATCTCTTTAACCCCCTCTTTGAGGGTATAAAATTCATGCTCCACCCACTTCCATCAGCTCTCCTGGCTTCTGGTAGCTTCCATAACCGGATTCATTAGGTTACCAGTCCTCTATATCCCACTATTCTCTTCTTTGGCCATGTTCCCCTATTTTTCTTTGAGGACATTGATAGGGATGTCCAAATTAATTCCTTGATCCGAAATCTTCGGACCATGGTCCTTAGCCACCAAATTTTTCTTTTTAGAGAGGGGCTCGGCCTTAGAGATTAGTTTGTTGCTGGTTTTGTATTTTCTACCTGCCCATCTGGGAGGATTCTTGCTGCTAAATGTCCTAGGGTTGACCATCATCTCCCCTTCATCCGCAGGTTTATATTCAGGGTCATCAAGAGAAACCCCACTTTCTTCCAAATCCATTTCCGAGTCAGAGATGTAATGCCCCGCAAGGAAACCCTGAAGGGATAAAGCCAAAACACAAGAATAGAGTGCAAATTTTTTTTTTTTAAAGTTACAACACATTAAGATACAACAAGATACCAAAGATTTAGAATTACATAGCGGAAGACATCAACAACACCTAAAGAGTTTCCCAACGAGATTACTTAAATATCACAATTCACTTAACTCACACGATTAATCCAATAAGCTAATTACCTTAACAACGAGATAATTCTTAATCAGGATAATTTCTTTCAAAAGAGGGAAATGTAATTCACAAGCGAAGATTCATCATTAAGATCCATTCATAATCCTCATTCAAGCTTTTCATTTAAAATTACAAATCATACATCTAACATTCTAATACACTAGGATTTCATCAAAATCATAAGAGATCTTTCCAAGCATATTTAAATTTCTTAACAACAACTGAGTATAATTCATTACTCTAAATTACATTCTTTCATATTCCAGCTTATTGCATTTAAAAGATGATTGCATAAAAGCATCTACGATGATTCTCATCTAAACCACTTACGCATTCGATCAACATGGCAACCAAGAAAGAACTGAATATGAGCATTTATAGTTAATTCCAATTATCCACTTAACCATTCTAACATAAGTTAATCATACATGATAAAGTTGAATAAAGGAAACATAAGAGAATACATCACATAACACCATAATGATCTCGGAGTTCACCCCTAAAGGGCTACATCTCCGGGTCTGCTCAACTGCAAGACCCCTCTGATAATTAATAAAGTTAGGAATACAAGAGGTTACATCAAGGCGATACATAAACAATATACAAACGACCGCATCGGTCAATCAATACATAAACGATCCCTGAAAAGAACAGGATCCAGCTGAACATAATCAAAGCTAAAACAAGAGGTCCATGAGAGCATCCATAAAACTAAGCCATCACCACCCAAGGTCTAACATGAAACCGATACTCACAAGGGCAGAGACAAAAGGACGACTCACAAAGGTACTCCTAACAGAACAATACAACAACACACTAGCGAACGTAGGGACAAGTGTCATCACACAACCTAGTATGGATACCATGGCAAGTCTTCATAGGTCCTGGTCCCATACACTGGGTCACCCTGGGTCCTACTAAACAAAGCAAAACATGCCATTTCATAATTAAAGGCGAATACAGAAATTAAACTCGCAAGGCAATAATCAGAAAAGACAATATCTTCTCAAATTGATTTAAACATTAAAATCGATCAAATTTTCTACATGATCTAAAACAGATTACAGTTATCTACCTCAACTAGGAATAAGTTGTTCTTGGTTTTCTAACTCCTAAGGTTCAAAGCATCGAACAGGCAAATTAAGCCATAATGAGTTTTAACCAATTCATATTAACAAAATTCAGATAACCATTAATCGACTAAATAAGATATTTAATCTCCAATCCAAAACGTCATTAACATACTGGTCTAAAATCAATCTCTACAGATTCATAATTCCAATTCCAGTTACATAATACGGATTACGGAAATAAAAATGTAGAAAGAGAATCTAAATGGAGATAATCATTTCCAAAGTATATCGTTTAAATGTCTAGTGCCCAACAATAAATATTTCACTACTTAACAATTACTCAAATGATATGTTCTACGCTAAAATTTAACATCATCAAGTAGTAATTACCTCATATATATCCAATTAACATAACAAGGTTAATGCCACCTTTAAACGTAATTAAGAACTAATTAACACTAATCATTAAAATAATATTCAACATATGATAAGCATTTTTTTTTAATGGGAAAATCATACATTAAAAGAAAAAACCCATTTTATAATATTCAACATGTTATAAGCTTTCTTTTTTTTGAATGGGAAAAAAATACATAAAACAAAAAACCCATTTGATAAACTGCGATTTACAACAAGGAAAACGCGTTTGAAAACGCATAAGAAAATGCATAAGAACACGGGCCCTGCCCTAACCCTAGCCGCAGAGCAAGGCGTGGGTGGCGCCACTGCGGTGTCCGCAGGGCCGCGGCCACAGCAACCCACACACACACGAGCGGGGGAGGAGCACAGGACGGGGGAAGGAGAAGGGGAGACGTGCGGGGGAAGGGAGGAGGAGCGGGTGGAGCTCCGCTCCCCACCTCCCAATCCCCAAAACACAGTCTGAACCAAAAAAAAAAACGCCCAGATTGATTTCGAACAAAAACGCACAGCGCTAAAAAAAAATATAAACACAGTTCGAAAATGATATATATTTTCTTATTTTTTTTTAAAAAAAAAACATAGTTCGGAAACAATAAAAATCCAAACGCCCACCGCAAATTTCATCATGAATATAAATTTCGATTTACTATGAGTTCGGTTTAAACGAACTGGGTTTGTTATCATATTCCTTGATGGTTTGCTCATTTTTTTAAAACTCCCAAGGGTTTCAAACGCCCAAAAGGAAAAGAGGAAAACAACATCACAAAAACACTTCCAGCCAAGCTGGTTAATTTACTGAATCAGTTCATAAGCATCGCAGACAATGGAGAATCCCAAACCAGATAAAACCCCCATTTCCATTTCAAACAAAAACTAAAATTGAGAGTTGGATCCTACCTTAACACGCAATCCTGGAATGGCTGAAGGAGAGCCCACCTGCCAGATCCAGCAACATTCCTTCCCAAACCTCTCCAAAAATCTTTCCAATCAAAATCTTCTCCAAAAATGTCCATACTTCCATTTTTCCCCAAATTTGGGTTATATGGAAGAGTTGACCCAAAAATTCTATTTTTGGAATTAAAAATTTTATTTACAAATAATTCACAAAATTAATCCTTTCTAACTATCAACAAATTAACTTGCTTTATCAATTCAAAATTCAATTTCTCATCTAATCAAATTTAACCTTTCGATATAATAATCCAACATAAAGCAATTAAATCTATTGCGATAAAATATAAAACTTTCTTTTCAATAGCATGTATATAATGCATTTAATAATCAAAATCAGTCATTTAATCAAACTTACTCCAAATTTAAAACAAGCAATCCAATATCAACGAAAACTCGCATAACGAAAACCCGATTAATTTAATCCATTAATCTTCAATGCACAAACGCATATTTAATCACGATAATTACTAAGGACTAATTAATCAATTTATCCAAACACACCAAGCACGCAAACCGAGAAGGTCAACCAAACAGACGACTCGCAAACCCAAACAAAAAGGGATTACCGACGACGACTGGCGATGCTCACTTGAGCACGACGAAGGTCAACTAGGGTCTTACAACCACCTAATCCAACTCTAAGGATTAAAAAGGTACACTCAAACCTGCAATTCCAGGTGAAGACGAACCTCGCATTCAAGCGGCGTTGTACCTGAAATATCCTGCAACCAAAGAACATACATGCATACATATATAATAACTTAATGAGAGCATTAGTCCGATTCTAATATCATGAAATAGGAACACTGAATAACTTGCACATAACTAGTGAGAAACCACATCAACAGCTATGCGTTAAATCAAACATCTGACCATAACATAATATTACAATAAACTAATCAAGATTAAACCAAGGTTAGAAATAGATTAGGGCAGGGGTACTACATTCCCCCCCCCTAGGTTCCGACTTACTCCTGGAAGTCGTAAGGCTAGATGGAGAACATGTCATACGCATCAGCCCTGAAACTCATTCAACAAAGATCAAATTGCACATAGAAATCTTTCCATAAATAAATGAAATATTATTGCAAAATCTTTTACAAACGCCATTATCCATTGGCAAGATACATCTAAATCCATACATTCCTTAAAATATTCTAGGAATTATCAACCATCATAGCAGAAAAACAAGAATTTTCTTCCTTTCATTACACCAAATTAAAACATTACAAGGAGGTAAACAACAATTACCATAATCATCGATCAAAAATGATAGGAAAACATGCCATAAGATCAATTTTCCTTTACCAATCCATCTTTATCATAAGATTTAATAACATAGAACTAGCTCAAAATATCAATTTCTACAGCCAAATTAGCTTTCATGAAATAAGAGCAACAAAATAACTCAATTGTTTACACTTGCCAGGCATAAGAAAACCTTTCCAAAGACTATGTCCCATAACATAGCGACAAGTTAATACAATTTACTCCATGATACAAATAATAATCATCCACATAACTGGAATGCATAACATAAAAGGCCACATGTGAGCATGTCTAATGCTCAGTCACAGATAACATGCACGATCAACATCTCTATGCCTGATCTCATAACAACAATATGATCATAAAAATCCAATATCTCACTCAAAGGCTCGATGGTGCTAGGCACACCATAGTGGTGCTACCTTCCATACAAGACCTTTGTGAATATCCCTTGTTGAACAAGGTGGTTAGCCTCCAAGAGATAGTCACCACACATAGGTAGGTAGTGGATACTAGCTGCTTTCACAGCCTCACATACCTCCATCCTCAAGGTTCCTTGCATCTACTTCCTCATATACACTCATCCAAGCCCGTCTCCTATGTTCTTGGAGAGGAATTCACATTGCAACACAAGACCAGCATCCGAAAACAATAATGATAAACCAGTTTAGCCACCAAAGTACAGAAGAATAAAGATAATAAATCCTCAATTCCAACAGTAAGGCAAGAAAATAATCCGGAATCTCAACACCAAATCAAAAGTGCAAAAGATCACAAGATCGTGGCTAAACCTTCACAGTCAAAGTAGAATAAATTGCTGGCCCACAAGGAAATAATTAATTAATTAAAAGAAAATCACAATTGCACATTACATCACTACGTGACTAATAGCTAGCCACCAACGAGGAAGGAAGGAACAATCGTCTAGCTATCCTAGTAGCTCATCATGTGGTGTGGCCAAGTCACACATCCACATGGCATGGCAGTGTGCACCTCGACATCACCCCGCATCACGTCGTCACGTGGCATGGCACTACCCAATACCTAGCGGTAGGCCGCATGGAAATGTCTACTACATCCCACATCGTCTCTCAGCACGGCATGGAAATACTCCAAGCGGACAACACACACAATGGACGTATCCTGCATGGCAGTGTACCCCGCGGATAAGGCACGCGCTGGTCACACTCCGCATAGTGATGTTCCTCTCAAGATACTCGCCGTTAGCCAGAGGTATACATGGCTAAGGTCTACCCACAAGTCTACCAACACTAGTCAGTTGGCAACTTATGTAAGAACAATAACACGCCTCTCATGAAGACAAGGCAACTGATGCTCCAATAGAATCCAACAATATGCTCAAAAACTGCCATCTATATGCTCAAAATAAAGGATAGGAATAAGCTGGCACACATAAACCTCGTAAATAGGTTCATCACAAGGGAAAGTATTGAGTACACCTTTGATATAGTTTAGTAGTACAACTATATCATTCCTCGAAGTAGAGAAGCTAAAGTCGCTTCGCGCCGACATTACTCGTACGCCAATCCATACTATTCAAGGAACGGTCACTTCGAATACTACCCCTTAACATACCGAGTTACCCACAACCCGAGGTTTGGTACTCAACAGGGAACAAATAAGCAACATTACATAAACAGTATGGTTTCCCATACTCATAAGAAACATATCCTCCATGGTTGATTACTTCACCAATCCATGGGCACATATAATAAGCACTGGTTTCTTACAATACACACAATTACACCAGTACTGGTTTAGTCACATTGACGGGGAGTACTTTTCAGTACACTAACATCTATACAAGGAAGATTCCAATTATGCTTTCTACATAAATAACTGAATCAAATTTACTCTAGATACAAGTACTGAAATTATTAACAATTCACATTTATATAAGGAATTAACATCATTCCTATAGCTTTCTCGAATCTCACTAAGCATTCATAACTAAATTACTAGCTAAGCAAATTCATTTCTAAAGCTTAAGACTTTCATCTATCACTATGAAGCCAAAAAGCAACATACAATTTCACATGTTTTATAAACATTCTATTTAGATCAATGCATTCTTTAATACGATCTTTAAAAATCTTAGGATTAGGGAAAGAGAGGGGAAAGAGAGTTTGATAATCAAACTGTTTCCTGCGAAGACACAAGATCAACAAGATCACACGATAATATAAAATTTCCCACTATAAGCCTATCATTTCAATTACACGATTATCATTTCGCTACCATTAAGAAGGATGACAATCAGCCTAACAAAACATTCCAATAATTATGGTTGCAATAGGAGGTTCTAGCTTTCCAAACAAAATAGAGATCAAGAGAGGCAATCTTTTCGATAATGCAAGACCTCATAAGAACACTCACTTATAATAATACAATATAGACACATGTCATAATTTGCAACCTATTAGAAAAGATCACATTACGATCAAAGACAAGCAAAGAGCTATTAACCAAATAGGACATATTAATGCATGCACATCAAACAAGCTTTTCCATTCGCACTTGCTAAACACATTAAGGTAATACATATACCCAAAAGCGAGTTCAATGGAGCATTAGCTATAATAAATCTTCGATTAAACTGGTTTAATGAACCACATAAGACAATCTTTCGGAAAACACATTAATACTCTCTCGAAGCTACAATAACATGCTCCTTTTTATACTTCTTCTACAAACCAAGCAGTTTCACATAATTCATCTATTCGCATAGAAATGCACCTTACTAAGGTAGAATTTTAATCATGCTACTCCTACAACATACACATGGAGAATTCTTTAAACATACACATACAGTTTCTCCCATCACTCAAAATAGATTTTTAAACCCATAGCCCATTTAATAATCTAAAACATAAACGACATAAGGCTCACTCAAGGGTTCAAGAAGTCACACCCTTTTCTCTCACAAACAAGAAACTCAAATCAAAGATAATTACACATATCTTAATCATTTTAATTTCCAGAAAGAGAGAGAGGAATGGCGATAATCATTTAATTTTCTACAAAATAAGCATTCAATAATTTCCATACTAGTCCTTCAAGCGAACAACACTAAGCTAGATCATAATCTCAAACAATCACAATACGCACTTTTAGATTCAAGACAAGCACGAACCGACCCAAATGGATTGGTCTAAAGAGTTCAACACTCAATAATGGGAGGTACATACGACACTCTTTCAAGGTAAGAGTAATCGTAGACCAAGACATCAATAAGCAAACAATGCACAAATAAGCACTCAAACACCAACATCAAGAATGCGAAAACAAGGTGTGAACACACACGTTCCACACAAGCTAAGGTCTGCTCAATCACTCACATGCAAAAGGAGGACAAGCATACACATAAGGTCGATACACCTCACACAAATGGAGGGCACACGCGACACCAGAGATCCCAATGTTTGCAACATGGGCTCTGATACCAAATGTAATGCCCCGCCAGGAAACCCCGAAGGGATAAAGCCAAAACACAAGAATAGAGTGCAAATTTTTTTTTTTTAAAGTTACAACACATTAAGATACGACAAGATACCAAAGATTTAGAATTACATAGCGGAAGACATCAACAACACCTAAAGAGTTTCCCAACGAGATTACTTAAATATCACAATTCACTTAACTCA
Source organism: Cryptomeria japonica (assembly GCF_030272615.1). NCBI lineage: Eukaryota > Viridiplantae > Streptophyta > Pinopsida > Cupressales > Cupressaceae > Cryptomeria > Cryptomeria japonica. The sequence goes on along the minus strand of NC_081407.1, from coordinate 378,188,470 downwards.
CACGATTAATCCAATAAGCTAATTACCTTAACAACGAGATAATTCTTAATCAGGATAATTTCTTTCAAAAGAGGGAAATGTAATTCACAAGTGAAGATTCATCATTAAGATCCATTCATAATCCTCATTCAAGCTTTTCATTTAAAATTACAAATCATACATCTAACATTCTAATACACTAGGATTTCATCAAAATCATAAGAGATCTTTCCAAGCATATTTAAATTTCTTAACAACAACTAAGTATAATTCATTACTCTAAATTACATTCTTTCATATTCCAACTTATTGCATTTAAAAGATGATTGCATAAAAGCATCTACGATGATTCTCATCTAAACCACTTACGCATTCGATCAACATGGCAACCAAGAAAGAACTGAATATGAGCATTTATAGTTAATTCCAATTATCCACTTAACCATTCTAACATAAGTTAATCATACATGATAAAGCTGAATAAAGGAAACATAAGAGAATACATCACATAACACCATAATGATCTCGGAGTTCACCCCTAAAGGGCTACATCTCCGGGTCTGCTCAACTGCAAGACCCCTCTGATAATTAATAAAGTTAGGAATACAAGAGGTTACATCAAGGCGATACATAAACAATATACAAATGACCGCATCGGTCAATCAATACATAAACGATCCCTGAAAAGAACAGGATCCAGCTGAACATAATCAAAGCTAAAACAAGAGGTCCATGAGAGCATCCATAAAATTGAGCCATCACCACCCAAGGTCTAACATGAAACCGATACTCACAAGGGCAGAGACAAAAGGACGACTCACAAAGGTACTCCTAACAGAACAATACAACAACACACTAGCGAACGTAGGGACAAGTGTCATCACACAACCTGGTATGGATACCATGGCAAGTCTTCATAGGTCCTGGTCCCATACACTGGGTCACCCTGACAACCTAATCCGAGCTTCCGGCCCATCCAAGCCTCATGTGGACCCACACATCCTCTCGTGAAGACAAGGAAGATGGTTTGCCATTTCAGGGCTTCTCACAGCATGTCGAATCTATGATAGCACTCGTCCCATGTGTGAGGCACATTATCTTATTTATAGATTACATTCTAATCTGCTTAGGTTATCACTTATTAGACTCACTTTCGACGGGTTACCCAGCAGCCACTTTGGGCGCAGCCCCCAATCGAAAGCCACTTTCCCATACGACACTAGACTATACTCGGACGTACTCAAACCAAGGAATACACATGGTAAGACGAACGGAGTTCAAGAAGAGAGAAACAATCATTTGGTCAAACACGACTCAAGGGTAATCACTTACTGATGGTACTCTAACTAGAGACCTGACAACTAAGGTTAACCATGAATCATTATTCGACTCACTCAAAGAGGATATGATCAAAAATGACACTACCACAATACAACAGTCAACTCCGAATCGAGGACTAAAAACAGGTACCCCAAGTCAACACATACGACAGGGTCCTACTAAACAAAGCAAAACATGCCATTTCATAATTAAAGGCGAATACAGAAATTAAACTCGCAAGGCAATAATCAGAAAAGACAATATCTTCTCAAATTGATTTAAACATTAAAATCGATCAAATTTTCTACATGATCTAAAACAGATTACAGTTATCTACCTCAACTAGGAATAAGTTGTTCTTGGTTTTCTAACTCCTAAGGTTCAAAGCATCGAACAGGCAAATTAAGCCATAATGAGTTTTAACCAATTCATATTAACAAAATTCAGATAACCATTAATCGACTAAATAAGATATTTAATCTCCAATCCAAAACGTCATTAACATACTGGTCTAAAATCAATCTCTACAGATTCATAATTCCAATTCCAGTTACATAATACGGATTATAGAAATAAAAATGTAGAAAGAGAATCTAAATGGAGATAATCATTTCCAAAGTATATCGTTTAAATGTCTAGTGCCCAACGATAAATATTTCACTACTTAACAATTACTCAAATGATATGTTCTACGCTAAAATTTAACATCATCAAGTAGTAATTACCTCGTATATATCCAATTAACATAACAAGGTTAATGCCACCTTTAAACGTAATTAAGAACTAATTAACACTAATCATTAAAATAATATTCAACATATGATAAGCATTTTTTTTTAATGGGAAAATCATACATTAAAAGAAAAAACCCATTTTATAATATTCAACATGTTATAAGCTTTCTTTTTTTTTGAATGGGAAAAAAATACATAAAACAAAAAACCCATTTGATAAACTGCGATTTACAACAAGGAAAACGCGTTTGAAAATGCATAAGAAAATGCATAAGAACACGGGTCATGCCCTAACCCTAGCCACAGGGCAAGGCGTGGGCGGCGCCACTATGGTGCCCGCAGGTCCGCGGCGCCCTGCGGCCACCGCAGTGCCACGGCCACAGCAACCCACACACACGTGAGCGGGGGAGGAGCACGAGACGGGGGAAGGAGAAGGGGGGACGTGCGGGGGAAGGGAGGAGGAGCGGGTGGAGCTCCGCTCCCCGCCTCCCAATCCCCAAAACACAGTCCGAACCAATAAAAACAAACGCCCAGATTGATTTCGAACAAAAACGCACAACGCTTAAAAAAAATATAAACACAGTTCGAAAATGATATATATTTTCTTATTTTTAAAAAAAAAAAAAAACACAGTTCGGAAACAATAAAAATCCAAACGACCACCGCAAATTTCATCATGAATATAAATTTCGATTTACTATGAGTTCGGTTTAAACGAACTGGGTTTGTTATCATATTCCTTGATGGTTTGCTCATTTTTTTCAAACTCCCAAGGGTTTCAAACGCCCAAAAGGAAAAGAGGAAAACAACATCACAAAAACACTTCCAGCCAAGCTGGTTAATTTACTGAATCAGTTCATAAGCATGGCAGACAATGGAGAATCCCAAACCAGATAAAACCCCCATTTCCATTTCAAACAAAAACTAAAATTGAGAGTTGGATCCTAACACGCAATCCTGGAATGGCTGAAGGAGAGCCCACCTGCCAGATCCAGCAACATTCCTTCCCAAACCTCTCCAAAAATCTTTGCAATCAAAATCTTCTCCAAAAATGTCCATACTTCCATTTTTCCCCAAATTTGGGTTATATGGAAGAGTTGACCCAAAAATTCTATTTTTGGAATTAAAAATTTTATTTACAAATAATTCACAAAATTAATCCTTTCTAACTATCAACAAATTAACTTGCTTTATCAATTCAAAATTCAATTTCTCATCTAATCAAATTTAACCTTTCGATATAATAATCCAACATAATTCAATTAAATCTATTGCGATAAAATATAAAACTTTCTTTTCAACAGCATGTATATAATGCATTTAATAATCAAAATCAGTCATTTAATCAAACTTACTCCAAATTTAAAACAAGCAATCCAATATCAACGAAAACTCGCATAACGAAAACCCGATTAATTTAATCCATTAATCTTCAATGCACAAACGCATATTTAATCATGATAATTACTAAGGACTAATTAATCAATTTATCCAAACACACCAAGCACACAAACCGAGAAGGTCAACCAAACAGACGACTCGCAAACCCAAACAAAAAGGGATTACCGACGACGACTGGCGATGCTCACTTGAGCACGATGAAGGTCAACTAGGGTCTTACGACCACCTAATCCAACTCTAAGGATTAAAAAGGTACACTCAAACCTGCAATTCCAGGTGAAGACGAACCTCACATTCAAGCGGCGTTGTACCTGAAATATCCTGCAACCAAAGAACATACATGCATACATATATAATAACTTAATGAGAGCATTAGTCTGATACTAATATCACGAAATAGGAACACTGAATAACTTGCACATAACTAGTGAGAAACCACATCAACAGCTATGCGTTAAATCAAACATCTGACCATAACATAATATTACGATAAACTAATCAAGATTAAACCAAGGTTAGAAATGGATTAGGGCAGGGGTACTACAAACATCCTGGATATCATTTTGTTAGCCAGTCTTAGATAGAGGGGGCACAACTTCAAGGGATTTAGCGTACTCCATGATGAGCACAATAAGTCCCTCATGGAGAACAGGGTTGTTTGGATTCTCCGAATGTTTTTCGAGGCTATTTTAAAGAGAGGAGGTCAGATAGAAAGGAATATAAATGATTTTACCATGCCTAAAGTGATTTGTTTCACATGTTCTTATGCATTTATTATTTATTTTCATTCTCATGTTCACATATCCTTATACATTTGTCTTATTGACTAGTTGATTACACACAAATAATCACATTTATTTTCATATACATGTTATCCTTTGTGATCTAGCCCCTTTTCTGTCTTTGGACTAGTTCATAGTCACAAAGTCATTAATGCTATCACCAGGTAGTCTTGCCTTAAATTAAATTTGTACTAATATCCTACTTTATCCTTCTTATATATATATATATCCTTTATATATGTCTGTGTGTGTATACACACACACACACACACACACACACACACACACACACACACACACACATAAAGGACATATATATATATATATGTGTGTGTGTGTGTATATATATATATGTATGTATGTATGTATATGTATGTATGTATATGTATGTATGTATATATATATGTATATATATGTATGTATGTATGTATGTATGTATGTATGTATATGTATGTATGTATGTATGTATGTATATGTATATATATGTGTGTGTATATATATATATATGTATGTATGTATATCTACATATATATATACACCTTAAATAAGAACAAACCTTCTAGCCTCCTGTCTGTAAATTGTCCGATAAATTGGACTAATTTCTTATCAGTATGGAAGGAGAAATTGGCTTCCATGTTGCCTATAAAGAAACCCAAGACAATTCTGCAAGTGCAAACAATATGATACCAAGACTTCCAATCCACCCAAGATTTAAAAACCTCTCACTCAATTCTAATTTCTAACATACAATGGCAGCAGCCGTCGGTATTAATCACAAAGTCTGTCATCATTCCTCCGCATGTACTAGTTCAACCACATAATTTGTCCACACAAGCTAGCATTAAAGTCGCCTAAAGGATAAATGTTAACCATTCACTTTCAGTGATGTGCGTACCATAAGACAATATCACTGCATATCCATTGTCAGTTCCAGTGGGTCCCATTATACATAGGATTTTTGCAACCCAAACGCCATGTCACCTGACGCTTCACCTTCCCATCGGCCATAGCCTTTATTTCGTGTCGGTCTTCAATGACACATATTTTAGATGTTCAATGTACATGTACCTAGTTAGTTGGACTTTTTTTTTTTAAATTGAAATTATGCAAAAAAAATACAACAAGTAAGTTGGACTTTTAATTCACTTGTTTTTCGTGAGATAAACTTTTTTTTATATATATTTATAATCGATGATAATCAATGTATAAATAATTAATGAAATAAACTCAATTTTTTTTTTTATATTAAATATAGAGGAAGAAACATTACATAAAAAAGATCATAGTATTATACTTATTTCCATTGTTTAACAAAATATTGAAATACTATAGCTCATAGACAAAAAAATGTATGAGCTAAGACATTGTGATCCTTATTAGATGCTATCACTTGCAGCCAATCCTTGACATTATGTTTTTTCAAATACTTATTTGTCAAGCACTTCAAATATCTTTTAGAAAAGAAGTGACACTGAGTTTGTTCTTTAACTTTAGAGAAGAAATTATAATAGACCGGCTATTTTTTTATGGTGAAAATTAAATCTTATATCCACACAAATACATATACATATACATATACATATACATATACACATACATATACATATACATATACATGTACATATACATACACACACACACACACATATATATAAATATAAATATATATACATATATATACACACATATATACACGTATATACATATATACACACATATACATATATACACACATATACATATATACATGTATATACATATATACACACATAAATATATATATTGATATATACATATATACACACATATACAGACATATATACATGTATATATACATGTATATATGTATATGTACATGTACATATACATATATACATGTATATATGTATATATACATGTACATATACATATATACATGTATATATACATATATGTATGTATATGTACATATATATATGTATATACATATATATGTATGTATGTATGTATGTATGTATGTATCTATTTATATATGTATGTACATATATTAGTTGTTCCCTATTCCTTCACAAATTGTCGCTTCACATTTTACACTTTTCTCTTTGGGAAAGCTTCAATGGATGAAGCAATTACTACCAAACAAACTTTAATCTCTTAGTTGGATGCTTTGAGATAGTCCATCAATAGAGATAAATTAGGGCAGTGTTTTTCTTCATAGCGGTTGCTCTCCTTAAGCTAAAGTGGATGAACTTTGGATAGGTATTGTGGGAAGGTTACCGTGCAAGCGTTTAACCAAAGATGACTCTATTTGCTATGTGCCTGCTTTGGTTTTATCTTCTTCCTATTGTTGGAGGATGCTATCCTTCTTGAGGATATTTTATTTAGCCCCTCGCTCCCATTTTTGTTTGTTGTTCCTTGTTGGGTTGTTGCTTATGGGACCTCTCCTTCTTTGCAAGTGTTGGGATCATTTTTTATATGGTCCTTTGTTTGGAGCCCTTCCCCTATGTTTTACTTCATTGGGACTCTATTCCCCATTATTTTTATTTATAGTTGGCCTATGGAGGTGGCCCTAGTTGGTTTATTTGATAGCCATGTTGGTAATAGGTTGCCGAAAGCCTTGTAAAATTTTTTGGTTATTGTTTGTCCCCTTGGTTGGTTTGATCCCAGCCTAAGGGAGGTTGTCAAAATAATGGTTCGAGGTGTTCCTAAACCCCTCTATTTTGATTAGGTAGTCTCATTTTCTTGGGACTTCAATTCCCATCTGTTACGACTCCAATCAAAAGCCTCTTTTTAAAATGGGGTTTTCTTTTTTTAGTGTTTTCTAGATCGTCTCACTACTTGTGAGCTCTTCTCTCTACATGCCTTTGTGGAAGCTTGTTCTAGTGCAAGCCTATCCTATTTTTTCTTTTCTGTTAAGGTATAGGAATGTCCTTCGTTTTTAATAAAAATGATGTGAACAAATGGAAAATGCACAAAAAGAGGAAGTAAGAAGTCTTACAACTAAAGAGAATAAATAATAATAAGAGAAAGAATATGCTCAAAATTATATGAGAGAATGATGTGAACAAATAATTGATGCATAAAAAGAAGAAGAAATGAATCGCTGAAACTAAAATGATAGAGAAAGAAGTGTTAAATGTAGGGAAAATCTAATAGTGGAAGAGATTGAAGTGAAAATGTGATAGCATGCAGATAAGATTATAACACATCTTATATGAACACCCGAGGATGGAAAATATATATTGAGAAGAATGGAAATAATGACAAATTCTAACCAATTTAATGAGATAGAAAGACAACAAATACAAGTGTGCAATCATAAGTACGTCCAAATTCACCATCAATCTAATGGGAATGTTGAGGTTAGTTTTGAAGGGATGAATTCCATTACAATAAATAGTGTGCTACAAATACCAAATGATAGAATTCAAAATATAATGGATGTTGATTCTCAAAATCATATAGAAAATAATAATTCACGAGAGGAACTAACATCTCCACTAAGAAGATGAAGACAATTGGAAATAACACAAAATAGAAGGGATCAAGGAATAGTTAATAATTAAGATTAAATTTTTGGTTTAAAAGATGAAATGTCTCATCAATAATGAAGTCCTAGTGTACATTTGAATGAATATGATATGCATCATGATTTGTATTTAAAGCATAATTAATTTTTTATTTAATAAAAGGTGATAAATTAATACTTTACATGTTCCACTATGGATGCTACTAGCCTAGATATCTTAATACATCTATCTAAAATATGTCAAGAGGTATCAGTCTTGTTGCACCTATCAATTATCAATAAAAATTTATAATAGGTGCCTCGAGATTAATATCTCTTGGCGTATTTTAGATAGATTTATTTAGATATTTAAGGTAGTAGAAAACATTAAAGAAATATATACAATTACAACAAAGGATGGAGAGTAATGACATAATTACGAATATTAATATTAATAATAAACATTATATTTCAAAATAAGTATCACATAAAATTGATGTATTTGTGCATCTAGTAAATAACACAATATAAAAATAAAATAAAAATTTGAAGTAAAAATTAAATTGATATCTATAATATTTTTTAAATAGACGTATATATAATTCAAACAATTTCAATGATTGAATGTTTCATTTTTCTGTCATAGATTTGAGGTCAATATATAGTATTTTAAACTTTTAAGGAAACATATTTTCCATATAAAATTTAATGATGCTCACCTCAAACTTTTAGTTTTGAAATTAAATTTAATAGTTGAGAGAAAAACCACTAAGTAATAGATCTCCACCCTAATACATTAAAGATAGCTATGCTCATTTTTATTTTAATCTATATTTACTCCATTTTTATTCTAGGTTGGCTCCTCTAATCGCAATAAGATACTCCATTTAAAAGGCATATTCGTATCTTATTTATTTTAATTTATATCTATTGCACATTTGTTTCTCTTATCCCAATAACACACTCAATCTCAAAAGCATATAACAGGGAGTGAGGATGAAATATATATATATATATATATATATATATATATATATATATATATATATATATATATATATATATATATATATATATATATATAATTCAAGGTTTATTGAATTATAAATACAAATCCATTTAAGTGCTTGGAGGCTTGGGAGATGAAAGGAATGGAGAAAAAAATGATTGCAAGACATAAAGGATACACAAGAAGGGGATATATAAGCTATCCTATGACGAAATTAGGTATGTTCTTCTAGACATGTGGCAACTCTTGCAGAGGATTGAAGATTTCAGTAAAAAATATTATTTTAGATAAGCTAACGATAATGTTTATGCATTAGATAAAAAAGATTGTAGGATTGTGAAAGGGGAAATTAGGCATAATAAGAAATAGATTTACAAAGATTAACCCTTGGAACCAATAGATTTAGCTATATCTCATTGATCCGTCTTTCTAACAAGTTTTCTCCTTTGCAAGTTGTCATCCTTAGGAACAATGCTTGGTAATGATGATGCAAAGTTAAAGTATCAAAGCTATGTGTTAGATGTGGCATGTAGTAAGGATCCCAATATCTCCTTAAATGTTAACTTAATGATTTTTACCTAGAAATGATGGTCCTCAACTAGTGGCTTTGTCATATCAAAGGCCACGTATATCGCTCAACAACTTCTGGCCATCTTATGTCATTCTCTTAATCCTTGTGAAGGTGTTGGGAAGGATATCATATCATGGGATCTACTAAAATTGCGACCTTAACAAGGCTATCAAAGCACTTTCTCTATCTTTAATAAATAGCTCATATTCCTCTCTTGTGCAAAAGTATATTCCTCTCATACCATCACATATCAAGGATTGTGTGGATGTAGAGAGGTGATGTTTTTGAGGAAAGTAGGTGGCCATTCTTTTCTTCATCCTTTGTTTTGAAAATGTTATTTCCTTCTTCAAATGTAGTTTAATTTTTTCAACCAAATAATTTCTAAGGAATCTGCAAATGTATAGATGTGGGGTTCTCAAGAATCAAAGGTTGCCAATGTTAGCTTCATCTTATTGCTTACATTTAGTGCTTCCTTTCACTGTGAACCATGTAATATAATCCTCTTAACCTAATAATTTATGTTTCCTTCATTTTTTAGGAGTTTCCAACCATAGGGGCCTTCACTCCAAAGTACATGAAATGAGTCTTCTCATGGAATTTGATAGCAATATAAAGAGCAATTATCACTATTATTATAGAAGAAGTAATTTTCCCTAAGGCCCTATGGAATATTTACCCTTCTCAAGTGGTATCTTTATTTCTCTCAAATACATTTGATGTACTATAAAATTATGGTTCTTTGTTGGATTTGTTGTCTCAATTGCTTCTTTTTTTTGTTGATAATTTTGAAAAGGCTACAAAAAGTATGATTTATTCTATGACAAGGGTCAATGTGGTGGAAATTTTTTGAGGAAAAACTTGAATAAGAAACCCTAGTATACGAAGTTGTATAATAACATGAAGATTAGCCTTGAATCGAACAACTGCAAATTTTTTTAGGGAAAAATAGGGATTTTAGGAGATCATTTATCCATCAAAGGCCACCCTTTTTTAATAACTCTTTTATACACCCCAATGTCTTATTCTACACCAATCGATTCATTGAAATATTTGGAATGCACATCTTAAGGAAAGATTCAGAAAGGACTCCAACGATTTATTTATGCATTTCAAGTTTAGTGACAAGTAGTCTTAGGGGGACAAAGTAGATGGCAAAGGAGTGGGGGAAAACAATCCTTAGAGCTAGCTAGGGGCCCTTTTGTTAGCTTGGTTTCAAGTATTTTTCTAAGTAAAATGTCTTTTGGATACAAAATCTTTCTAGTTCCTCTCTCTATGAAAAATTGGGGTTGTGTTTATCTATGTTTATTAGGGGTATTATAGCCTTTGGTCTACATATTTTTACGTTTAGTAGATTATTATATTCTAGATAGATATAGCATATTGGTCCATGGTCTTTGTCATTTGCATTTTTTAGAATCATTTTTTAGCTTACTAGCTGGTTAGGTTTGGTCTACATGTTGACAAGGATCTCTGTGGTTTCCCTTCCTGTAGTATGTTCTCTCCTCTCTGGGCATGACTGGTTTCATTTTAACTTTTGTATTATAATGTTTATATTTTAAATTAATATAGTAGTATTTGCTTGTATTTTTTTATTTTTTAAATCTACAAATACATCTCATCCATGTTTTGATTTTAAAAAGTGGGATAGGCCCATATACCATAACAAAATAAAAATTAAGATAGGATCATACTAGAACAAGTCACCCTAGAGGCATGAAAAAGCAAAGAGTTCACAAGCAGTGAGACAACCCAAACAACACCAAAAAGGGTAGACCCTTTTTCGAAGAGAGAATTTTGACCCAAGTGATAACTGGAAGGAACCATAGTCCTGAACCCACAAGACCATCTAATCAGAATATATTAGTTTAGGAATGCACCCTGAACCATATTGTTAACAACCTCTTATGAGTTGGAAACAAACCAACCATAGGGCCAAGCAATAACCAACAAATTTGGGAAGTAATTTTACAACATTTTGTTAACAAGGCTATCAAAAAAACCTACATGGGCCACCTTAATAGGTCAACTGTCAATAAGAACATTAGGGAATAACATCCTAGAAAGGAGAGACATAGGGGAAAATTCCCTTAGAAATAATCTAGAAATAAAATGACCCCAATCCTACGTAGAAAGAGAGGTCTCATAGGCATGAACCCAACAAGGCACCACACATGAAAGGGGGAGCAAGGGGTAGAAGTAGAGATCCTCACAAATGGTAGCATCCTTTAATAGTAGAAAGAATCTAGTACCAAAGAAGGCAAACAACAATGGGATCCCTCTCTAGTTAAACACCCCCAAGGTAACCACTAAGAACATAAACACTTTGACACAAGGAGAGAAACCACTACGAAGAGAAAGACCATCTTGAACACATAAAAATCACCAAACACGCATATCAAGGTGAGCCTAACTAAATATTGTAACTTCAAAATTCACCTCCATAGGGTTGAACTCGGAGGAAAAAAATGAAGTACCTTTCAAACTCTTTCCAATAGGCATTAACCCAGTGAGGAACCACACATCAAAGGGGGAGCGAGGGGTAGAAGAAAATATGCTTAATAATGGCAGCGTCCTCCAATAATAGTAGGAACCCAACACCAAAGTAGGCACGTAGCATAACGAGCCTTGTTCGGTTAAACACCCCCAATGTAACCAACCCTCAACACCAACACCAAGTCTTCCCACTTTAGCACAAGAAGAATAACCACTTAGAAGAGAAACGCCATCCTAAATAACACTTAAAAACCACAAAAACACCCATTAAGAGGATCATCACTAAACACTATATCTTCAAGACCTACCTCTATAAGGTCACTCAAAGGAACAGAAAATGAAGCACCTTCAAAACCCTTGGCCTAAAGGAAGGGACACAAAAAATCCAGCCTCCTTGAATGGAAGGCAAGACTATCCCAACCAAGATGCCCATGGAACTAAAGGACAAATCCATGTTCATAAGACAAGCCCCTCTCTATAAGACCAACAAAACAAAATAGGAGAGTCCACACCTAAAAAACTCAAAGAATGTATGAAGGTGACCAAAAAGAAGGGCCCACCACCAACACAAATTCTCCCATCACCGATCCAACCCCACAGGAGCTCACCAAAAGCATCAATAGATGAAAGATCACCACATAAACACTACAAGGCCAAGAGAAATACATAAGCCACAAAAATACCACCCGAAAAAGATAAAAACATGGGGGGAAGTGAAGGGACATAGAGCCAAAGGTAACAACAAAACCTTGGCCAACAATAACACAAAAAATAGCAAAGCGGGCAAGGCCACCAATAATGGTGTAACACCCAGCAACCCCCCCAAAATGGAACAAAGCGTAGAAGATGAATTCGACCACCACTAATGGCTCACCTACCGAACAAACGAAGGGAATCCGCTAGTCTTAGAAAAAGGAAAAAGAAGGTTTGAGTAAACGAGATTCAAGACAGCGGCAACCACAAAATATGCGGCTAAAAAACCCAAAAGGAAGGGAGGAAGTATAAAACAAGCAAGATCCACTGCCAGACCATAAACCCATTGTACAAGTGGCAACAAGTTGCATGAAATACCCAGCCATTATCACCATTTCCCTCTCCTCCATCCTTTAAATCATCCCCTATAGAGCTATTACCTCCATAAACCCTAATGGTCCTTATCTACTCCATCTTAGATAATAAACCTTGTCCATGTCAATGTGTTAGATATTTATTTTACTCTTATAGGGAAAAATTGTGTTTTCACTATTCAATTGAATAATGTTTAGGAGTATTGTTTACCCAACATTATGAATTTGGATCAATTAATAAATGTGATCAAATGATAAACAATAACATGTTTAAGAATATTTCTTGAAATTTAGTGATCAAATTATTTTAAAGATGCTGGCTACTTTTGAGGCAATTTTAAGGTCATTTAAAAAAAAAAGGATTGATATTAATTTTTGGAATTCTTGTATAGACTAAAATTATCTACGTTATAGTCATAGTCTCTTAAATTTATTTGTTGTGTATTCATATTTTTATATGAATGAAATAAATGGTTGTTGTGTTTGTATATATATTTCTTTAGTTCAACAATAAAAATTACCAAAAATAAGATCTATTAATTGAGTGTTTTTATGGATATTTTTATCTTATTTATTTTATTTTATATTTTTTTTTGGCATGTCGGCTGCTTTTATTCCAATAATGCACTCAATCTGAAACGCATATAACAAGGAGTGAGTGAGGATGAAATAGATATATACTGAATTCAAGGTTTATTGAATTGTCAATACAAAGCCATTAAGTGCTCGGAAGTATGGGAGCTGAAAAGAATGGAGCGAAAATCGATTGCAATAGTTGAAGGATACACAGCACAAGGGGATATATCTAATCTGCCTCAAGCTATGAAGGAGTTGATATTTGGAAAGCTTTCATTTCAATCAATCTGTAGCTGTTGCATGGTTTCTAAGGAATGGAATTTTATTTTGTCTTCACAAAGTTTTCTATCTTCGTTGTTCATCCGAAATCCATGGCTTCTTATCTGTGGTCAAGATGAATATAGAAATTGGTGCTGCATGGTCTACTGCTTCTCTGCAAAGAAATGGACGACCCTCCCTCTCTTTATTCTCCCAAATCCTGAGAGAGAGTTTATAAGAGATTTATCTAGCATAGGGCAGGGATTACTGTCATTTCAAAAATCTTCCAGTCAATTATTTGTTTGCAATCCCCTTGATAGATCTTATCCAGAGATAGAAATAGATTTGACTGAGAAATTCATCCATATTGTGGAGGGAGAAAACAAAGAGCCCTATTTGGTAGTTTGTTCGAATTCTTCAAAATTTAACTTCCAAATTTACCACTATGTTGAAGATTCATGGAGGATTAAGTGTCATTTTGCATGGGAAACGAGATTTAGAATATTCTGTCATGAAATGGTTGAGTGTAGTGGCGTTCTTTTCTGGAAGGGAGCGTTGCCTATGACAGTCATCGGTTTCAAAATCCAAGATGAGGGTTTTATCAACCCCGTTAGAGTAGCTCCATTACCCTGAAATGTTGATAATCTTCATGTGAATGGTTTCTCTATGGTTTCATATGGCTCGTCTATTCTTGTGGTGGGGACCTTTGACGAGCGATATGAGCAGTGGCTTGACATGATTGAGCGATCTATTCCACCCAACTTTCCATCACTTGGGGGAATAGATGCAGTGCTTGGCGGGATTCACCCATTGCATGGAGGGATTCATCCATTGTACGATGGAATTCATGCGTCCACATCACACAACAATTGGACTCTTGGTGGGATTCTTGCAGCCTCATCACACATAAACAATATGATGTTTGGCCCAATGAACCCATGGCTTGGTGGAATTAATGCATCTATTAGCAGAAGTCTTCCACAGCTTGGTGGAACTGACGCATCCATTATAGACAACAATCCAATGCTTGGTGGAATTAATGCATCCATTCCACACAACAATCCGATGCTTGGTGGAATTAATGCATCCATTCCACACAATAATCTGAGGCTGGGAAGAACTCACACATCACTTGGCGGAATTGATGCAAACAAGAAGGGTATTGTTATCTGGGAGTTGGCTCAAGACGAGGAAGATAAGTTGGTTTGGAATTGGAAAGAGTTTGCAAGAATGCCTCCATAGTCGCTCCCTCAATATCTCCGCTTCCTCAATATCTCCATAATGATTTGTGGTATCGGAAGTGTGCTTGTGTGGGAGATTACCTGTGCTTCAGCAATTTATTTGGTGGTGAGGTGTTTGCATATAATCTAAAGGAAGGGTTTTGGCAATGCCTTCCTCCCTGTAAAATTCATTTTGTTGAAAGGGAACCGATGATGATGGCATTCGAACTAAAGCTGAATCATTATCAGTTCTTAGGAAAATTGAGAGAGTAAGGGATAACATTCTTATCGTGATATATGCTAGAAATGGAGGGATTATGGTGGTAGTATGTGTAACGTAATTTTTATTTACTCTAATATGATTTGTTCAATGTGTGGGTTTTTCTATTAAATAGATATGAAATTAAAATTTTTATGTAATTTATTTTTTTTGATAATTTTCTATTAGATAATGTATGAAATTAGATATATATAAAAGATTTTTCTAAGTGAAATCTTCATTTGTATAATTTTAATATTTTAAAAATAAATTATAAATACTAAATATTTACTCTTGCTTAATAATTGTCTTAATAATACATTTGAAATTTATATTTATTATAATTAATTTCATATTATAAATAAAATATGAAAAGACACTATAAATCTATCAATTATAATATTAATGTTTTAAATTTCTTAAACACTTTCTCTTCATATTGAAAACTATCCTTATATTACTCTTTGTGGAGTTTACCTTTTAAAATGCTACCTATAGTGAAATGTTATGTGTTAACAAAGGATCAAACCAAGATGCCTCAAAGTGAAGGAAAAAGATGAAGGTGAATTGAACATATGTATTAAAAAAAAGGGATGGGAATGGTAGGAAAGTGCCATGGAAATAAAAAATAATTTTTAATTTTAAAATTTTTTTTTTATTAGTACTTGTCATAGGCTAGTGCAACTTTTAACTTTTGAAGAATTTTTTACCGTCAAACAAATATTCAACCAATTATTTAGGATCTACAAATTAATGGAACATTCACTACATTTAAACTAATATGATTTAATTTGTAAGTATATTATGTTTTACTATTTTTTGTCTTTTATATCTTGTAATTTTCCATTAGAAGCAAGTTAATATTTTTAATAATAAATTAAATAAATTTAAAGAATTAAATTAATCTAAATATTTGAAAACTTATATATAATCCCATTTCCCATTGATACATTTTTATTGTTTACAAATTACCCTCTTGTTTTTCTATTTATATCTTGTAACTTTCACCAAACTAAAGTTAAAACAAGAGAATATAATATAATATAATAATATTATTAATAATATATTAAATAAATTCAAAATAAGGAATTTAAGATAACACAATGGCATATTTAGTAGAGGTATTATGAATATTATTCATCAGCTTGTTAATGTTATTTTTTATGAAGAAAAAAAAGTATTATGAACAATTTGATTACATTGAATATGTTTTTCACTTATGACACTATTTAGAAGTTCAAAATTCTTCCCTATATCTTTTATAAAGGGATTATAGGAATCATTCATTTGTTTGAACCATAAATCTCAACTTAAATTGTACAAAGGGTTTTGGATATTCCTATTTTCCTTTTTGATAAGAAAACTATTGGATAGGACCAATCCCCTTCACTATATATAATATTCAGAGTAACATTTAAAATTTTATAACTCTAACAACTATTTACTATTTCCACTTCTGATAATTCTAACATGAATACATAATCTTCCAAAAACACAAGTTTCTAGCCTTCCATCTCTTCATCATCTGCAAGGCCTTCTGTTTCCATATTGATTTGTTGATTCTTTTGTTCTAGGACTTCCATCAGGATACTTTTATTTTTAACACCCATAAAGGATGGAATTATCTATTAACATTATGCATTTGATTTATTTTTTTACTTATTATATCCCTGTGATATTAGCTTCTTAAGTGGTTCACAAATTTTTGGAATTTAAGGCAACATATTTTTTATTCCCAATTTTCTCTCATTTGTAAAACATGGAGGATATGAAAAAAATAAAAATAAAATAAAACTCTACAATTTTCTTCTTATCAATACAAGTTATCCAAATCAATACAAATTTAAGATTCATTTTTTTATGAAATATAATCTATGTATGTAAAGAATAGGTAATGGAGATTTCAAAAGAGGCCAATTTAAAAATTGGGGTTAAACAAGTTATCCAAATGAATGTAGATTTGGGGTTAATTGGTTACTAAAATAAAATTTATGTATGTAAAGAATAAGTATTAGATTATTTCAAAAGAGGTTGTATTGTTGTAAATTTGATAGTTAAAAATTCAACACATCTACGATAGACATATTTTTTCTAGAATGTAACTCAATAATTTTTTTTACTTTAAATTAATATGGTTAACTGTCAATTGTGTCATTAAAAGGAATGGAACATTCACTAGATTTGATTATTTCTCACTAAGTACTCTCTATGTTGTCTTTTCTTGTCTTTCATATCATTTTTACCTTGTTATTATAATACTAAAATTATTTATTTTCACTAAGAAATGGGAAAAATAAAATGTTTTTTTTGTTGTTTTAATTTTATTAGTACTTGTCATTAGGTTAGTATTATATAATCATTTTTTCTTAATTGACCATTATTCAACTATTGATATGTTTGATGAATCCACTATCTAAATGTAAATTTTGAGGCAACTTTTAATTTTTGAAGAGTTTTTATTAATATGGTTTAATTTTACAGTTTTTGTCTTTTATATCTTGTAATTTTCCATTAGATGCAAGTTAATATTTTTAATAATAAATTGAAATTAAAAGATTAAATTTAATCTAAATATTTTAAAACTTGTAAATATAATCTCACTTCGCATTAATACATTTTTATTTTTTACAAATTACCCTCTTGTTTTTGTATTTATATCTTGTAGCTTTCAGAGAACTAAAGTTAAAAAAAAACAATATAATATAATATAACAATATTATTAGTAATATCTTAAATAAATTTAAAAAAAACAAAATTTAATATAACACTTACATATTAAATTTAATATAAAACTAACATATTTAGTAGAGGTATTATGAATATTATTCATTGTTAATATTATTTTATATGAATTCATGTTTCTTGTATTATGAACAGTTTAATTTCATTGAATATGTTTTTCACTAAGTTCTTGTCAGTTGGTGTAAAGGTTGGTCCAAATTCTACGTCCCCATATGTTTTATAAAGGGATGTATAGGAAACATTCATTTGTTTGAACCATAACCTTCAACTTAAATTGTACAAATTTTTTCGGATATTTCCATTTTATTTTGTGATAATTAAATTTATTGGATAGAGCCAGTGCTTCTCCTCGCCTCCATACTAAAAAAAACATCTCTTCATCATCCGCAAGGCCTTCTGTTTCATGTTGATTTGTTGAGTCTACTTCTCTAGGCCTTCCATCATGATATTTTTATTTTTAACACGCATAAAGGATGTAATTCTCAATTAACATTATGCATTTTATATTTTTATTTTATATTTTTATTTTTATTTTTATTTTTTATTTTTTATTTTTTTATTTTTATTTTTATTTTTATTTTATTTTTATTTTTATTTTTATTTTTTATTTATTTTATTTTATTTTATTTTTATTTTTTTTAAGAATGGGACATTCATTAGATTTGATTATTTTTCACTAAGTACTTTCTATGTTGTCTTTTCTTGTCTTTCATATCATTTATATCTTCTTATTATAATATTAAAATTATTTATTTTAGTTAGCTTAAGGTTATCCTCGTGTAATTAATACTCTATCACTTAGGTGGAATATAATTCTCTATTTCCAATGCAACTGCATATATCAAAATCAAATGACAACACATATAATTTTAACCTTTAATGTATATAGTTTGAAGGTACAATTATTAATTAAAATTACATTGACTATTTCTATTTCTTAGAAATTATATAACTTCATCCTTATGATTTCATTTTCATGAAAAAAAATTACTAATAATAAACTAATTCAAACAATCATTCTTGTTCTTAACATTAAAAAATACTAAAGATACAAAAGTTTAAAATCTTAGGTACTTCTCTTATTATATTTATTACTTTTATTGCAATATTAAGACAAGTACATGCTATTAATTTGTTGGAGATTATATGTTTCTTTTATTTCCTAGATAATATTTGTGTTCATCTTCTCTTTTAAGTTTCAATATAATATATATTGATCCGTAGATTAAAACATTTTTATTTTTTATTTTTTTTTGGGACAAAGATGATTAACTCCATAATATATTACAGTAAGAGTAGAGTACGAAGATTTGCATAATATGTGAAGATCTCTTACTATTTAGCAATACAATATGGCCGATTAACTGTCATATTTTAGTTCGATAACAATAAAAAAGAAAAATACATATGTTGCAAAAATTACATAATGATTCATGACTTGAAACTATGACTTAAAAATATGAGTTGCCTCTTGGCTTGTGGCCCAATTAAGAAGTATGGTCATGGTCAAGTATTTGGTTCTGAACTCATCTCTATTTGAATTTATAGGTAAAGATAAATAGTTTTCCTTTAACTATTTGATGTTGAGTTTCTTTATACAAATTGCTAGATTATTTTTTCATGTTTTCTTAGATTCATTCAATTCCACCTCAAGCAATAATTCATAGAGAAGCATACAAAAAACAATATCCAAATCATTTAAATTGTGGCTATGAAAAAATTTCTCAACCACTGTCTTGATTTCTTACTGATATTTATTGAAATTTGCAAATATTTAAGAGAGTAAAAAGAAGAGAGTGATGAACTGATGTCAATATTTCTACAATAATTGCTATTATTCCTAGAACCAACCTTTTTTCTGATAAAACCATTGATTTAAACATTGATGAATGCAACCAAAAAGATAAGGGAGATTTTTAAGAAAGACATCTACTACAATGATGTGTCTGGTTTTAGTTTGAGTAGTGACACTCAATGATTATTTTTTTTGCCTAAGCCCTTACTTATTTTAACATGAATTTGTGAAGCATTAGACACATCTCCAAGTGGATACCCTAACATTTTCATAAAATTTTCTAAGGTTTTCAATACTTCTAGAGGAATTTAAACAACCACCCATCTCTGAACCAAGGGGCATATTCAACTGAGCATTGACATTAAATACATAAGAAAGAGAAGCATGAAAGAAAAAAGTTGTTGTTCATGAAAAATGCTATGTGCTAATCTTTTTATTTGCAATTGAGTTTGGGATACTAATTCACAACTCGAGGATTTTTATCCACACTCCTCAACCCTTCATGAACTAGAATCTACATTTAATTGTCAACCTAAGAACATGAACTTGAAATGAGCCATCAAAATATATGCACTATGGAAGCCTTCTAAGCTATTGTATTAGTTGTGGATAGAAATAAACTCAAAACAACAAACTGAATTAAAAAGATAACAATGCTAGAAATAAAAATAATTTCACAATAGTGACAGTGTTCACGGGGTTTGGGATGGTGGGACTCGACGTATCGCGGCAAATGGAAAATATTCCTTTGCTTTTGGGAAGCATGTTGTGGAGGGGCCCAAATCCTCATCAATAGATTTTTCACCCTCGTTGGAGTGAAACCAATTGTGGTCAGGTCATTTTTGATCCAGGCTTAAAGGTAAAGCTCTTTCTCATGTTCCTCACAAAGTGGACCCTAGCTCAGGTACTTGCTTGATTTCCATATCAGACTGCATTGTGAAGAGAAATATTTCTAATATGGAGTCGGTTCTAGTTGGGAATTTTGTTTGCCCCCACCCTAATATTGAATCGGTTAGGGAATGGGTTGCCCGAAAATGGAAAGGGAAAGGTCAGATTGATGTGGTGGCAATGGGTAATAAATTTTTCTCCTCCTCCTTTGTATGTGATGAGCATCTTAGATCTATCCTTGCAGAGGGTCCTTGGATGTTGCGTAAGACCTCCCTTGCCTTAAAGAAATGGAAACCTGGTTTTAATCCTATCTTGGGAGTGCAATGAGGCATCCATTTCAGTCTGTCTTCTTGGACTCCCTTTGGAGTACTGTGATGAGGTGATCCTTGTAGGTCTAGCGGCTTGCTTTGGTGAGATTCTATCGGTGGATCCGATGACTGCAACGAAAAAGAGGCTGGTCTAGGGTCGGTTGTGTTTCAATGTAAAACAAGCTGTTGATTTACCGTCTGATATCACACTCAGCTCAAAAATTGTCATATGGGTGCAGAAGGTGGAATATGAATCTATTCCTTTTGCTTGTTTTCTCTATAAAAAAGTGGGTCACTGGGCGAAGTAATTTTCAGCTAAACCAAAACCAAAAAAGATCTGGAAAAAGAAAGTTGAGGGTCAGGGTAGCGGCCAGAACCAACAGGTTCCTCCTATGGGGGAAATTAGTGATGCATTGTAGAAGAAAGAATCTTCAGATGTGCCAGATAAATAAAGCTCGTATGGGAATGTTAAGGAAATGGTTTCTATTCCACCATGGGTTGACCCCCAAGCTAATATTGAGGATTCTGTTCAAAAGGATCATGGGGTGACTATAGAAACCCCCATTCAGTTGGTTATTGATATGAGTAGGAATATGGAGTAGGATAATCTTGAGAAAGTTGATGGGAGACGGTGATTGATATCCCTATGGATATTTCAGAGATATGCAATCCTTTTACTCAAGTCAAATCAAGGAATCGAAGAAGGAGTCCACCATCACCTATTACCAATGTCTCAACACTGGGAGCTTTGGGTGTCACAACCAGAAAATGACAGGGGATGGATTGTGGGTATGAACCTAAAGGGGTGGGAAGACTACCAAATAGTGTACACAGGGATAGGCTAACTAAAGCCGCTATTGTAGATGGGGTTTAGAGAACTGTTTAGGATATGCGGATTGGATCCCCCTCCCCTATCAAATGAAAATCATCTCATCAAATATTACGGGGCTTAATCACCCCCAAAAACATGATCTCCTTTCCAATATTGTAAGAGATCATAAACCGGATATTTGTCTCATTCCGGAGACAAAGATGCCTTCTAGAAGAGTGGAGAAAATCAAGTTAGCCATTTTTAAAGATTCTGTTGTTCATTGCTCTGATGCAGATGGAGCCCCAGGTGGCTTTGCCACTCTATGAAACATGAGGATCCTTCGAGGTATGGTAGTTCTTACTTGTGCTAATTATATTGCTACTAGAGTCACTGGTCTCAAGGATGGTTATTCATGGATTTTATCTAATATTTATGCCCCCAATGGGATAAGTGCCAGGAGAAATCTTTGGGGTTCCTTGAGTTAGGCTAGACTTTCTTTCCCGAATGATAGATGGATTCTTAAGG
This sequence comes from Cryptomeria japonica, assembly GCF_030272615.1. NCBI lineage: Eukaryota > Viridiplantae > Streptophyta > Pinopsida > Cupressales > Cupressaceae > Cryptomeria > Cryptomeria japonica. The sequence continues at coordinate 378,166,245 of NC_081407.1, read as the reverse complement.
GGGATTTTAATACTCCTCTTTGTAGCAGAGAGAAAATGGGTGGTGCTCTAATCTCTAAGGAAACTAAACAAGATCTTCTTGATATGATCAATGCTCTTTGTTTATTGGACCTAGATCTTATTGGTGCTCATTTACATGGTCTAATAGAAGGAGTGGATCAGACCTTATTTAGGTCAAACTTGATCGAGGTCTAATTTTGCCAAATAGGCTTACAAAAATTCTTGTACCTTGTCCTATCTATCTAGAATTGGATCGGACCATTTCCTGATTATCCTCAATATGCTGCCCCTTTATGGTAGAAGATCCTTTCCCTTTAGATTTGAGAAAATGTGGACCATCAATCTGGAACTTCAGGATAAGATTTCAGAATGGTGGGTCAATATTATTTAGGGGACTGGTATATATAGAATTGTTAACAAATTTTCCAATGTTAAATCCAATATTCTATAGTGGAATAAATCTGTGTTCGGGAATATTTTTCAGCAAAAGGAAAACATAAAGAAGGAGTTGGATGATATTCAATTTCTTAGTCAAAGGTTGGGATACAAGCCTAGAATCATGGATAAAGATATTAAACTATTGAATAAGCTTCATGACATTATTTCTAAGGAAGAGGAATATTGGAAACAGAGATCCAGAGTTGTATGGCTTAAAAGTGGGGACAAGAATACTAAATTTTTTCATATGACCACTATGAAACATAGAGCTGCCAATAGAATTAAGAAGTTATAGGTTAACAACTAGTGGGTGGATAAGAAGTAGGGTTTGTCTAAGGAGGCCATCGATTTATTCTCCTCCCTCCTCTTTGAGGATGGTCCTCTAGATCTTCAAGCCCTAGAGAATATTCTTTAGGAGGTTTTGCTTAAGGTCACCCTGGAGATCAACAAGGAGCTTACCAGAATCCTGAGTTTTGTAGAGGTTAATAAAGCTACTTTCTCCTTTGAAGGGAACAAAGTTCCAAGCTCATATGGTTTTTCGATGTTTATTTTTTCCAAATGTATTGGTAGATTGTTGGTAATGATGTTTTTGATGTTGCTAGAGAGTTATTTGGTTCCAGTTCTCTTTTCAAAGAGTTGAATGTCGCCTTTTTTGTTTTTATCCCTAAAAAACCTAATGCTAGCAACTTTCAAGATTTCAGACCCATTAGTTTGTGTAAGTTGATTTATAAGATTATCTCTAAGATTCTGGTTTTCAGACTCAAAGCTATAATGCCTATGTTGATTTCCAGACATCAAAATGGTTTCATCCCTGGCCGACAGATTTTGGATTCTATTATTGTGGTTGATGAAAATGTCTATTCTCTTTTTTTAATAACGTTGGTTTCCTTCTCAAGATCGATCTTTTGAAGGCCTATGATCGGGTTAATTGCCAGTTTTTGATAAGTGTCCTACATGCTTTTAGTTTTTATAGTCATTTTTTTCAGTTGGTTGAACAATGCATATCTATGCTGAATTTTTTTGTCTTCATTAATGGTTCCCCCTCTGGTTTTTTCTCTGCCTCTAGAGGTATTCAGTAGGGTGATCCTCTGTCCCCCTTTGTCTTCATCTTAATGAGTGAAGCTCTGAGTAAGGTTATCCAACAGGGTATCAGAATGGGCAATTTAAAAGGCCTTAAGCATTCCTCTCAATATCTTGTGTGTTCCCATAATTTTTTTATGATACTGTCCTTATTGGAGAGAGTTATGTTAGGAAAGATAAAGTATTGAAGGCCATTTTGTCCCTATATGAAAGAGGATCTGGATAGAGGATAAGCTTACCCAAAATCTCTATCTTCTTCCTCAACACCCCTGCTTATAGATAGAATAAAATTGCTGAAATTTTGGGTTTTAAAATTGGCACTCTATCAGATACTTATTTGGGCCTACCTCTATGCCTTGGTCCTCCGAAGACATTTTGGTCAAGTATTATTGACAGATTTTATAAGAAGTTGGTAGGGTGGAAAGGTGCCCTCCTTAGCCAAGTTGGTAAACTCCTTACAAAATACCCATTGCTTCTGAATTATGCCAAGAATTTATTTAAAGTCCTAGTGAAATTTGTGGAGTGCATGAAAAATATTCGAAAGACCTTTTTGTGGTCTAGGTCTTAAAGTAACAATAAATTGCATATTCCTTCATGGGAATAGGTGTTCTCCCTAAAAATCTTGGTGGCCTAGCCCTCAGACAGATGCAAGATTTAAACATAGTTGTGTTATCCAAATAATTATGTATATGTCTTAAAGAGGATAATGAATGGATCTCTATATTCCATCACAAATATCATATTTAGGGAATTGAAGATGCCTTGGAGAATTACCTATTTCCATTTGCGGCATGTGATATGTGGAAGAATTTTTTCAATTAGAAGGATATTATTTCTCAAGGGATGAGATGGTATCTTGGAGATGGTAGAAATCTACACTTCTAGGATGACTGTTGGGTACGGGACGGTTCCTTATCCATTTTCTCATGGGTGGACAGTCTCAAGAACAAATGTATTAGACTT
>NC_081407.1:378121265-378158765 GCF_030272615.1 Cryptomeria japonica | reverse complement strand
TTATCTCTACATTTTCGGTATAATTCCCAAAACTATCCCCTTGAATAAGGATGTCTTCTTGATCCAAATATTCAAAAGGAGGATTTCTTTGAACCTTGAATATTTCATAAGGCATAGATTGCAATTCCATAAAAATAGGGATATTTATTGATATACCTACATGGATTTCATAGTCAACCCTCGCATAGATATTTGCATTACTTTTTGTGCTCTCTTGTCCCATTGATTCCTCTTCATCACACTCTTCATGAAATTTGAAAACTTTATACTCACATGACATGCATGATAAAGAGTGGATTCTCGATGGTTCAAATTCTTTCACTTGAGGCTGATCTAGAAATTCAATAAACATCTCCATTTTTGAAGATAATGAATATGTCTGCAAAATTTTACTTATGCTTCCTTCTCTATTGGTCATATCCATACAAGATTGTTCACTAGGTATTATACCTTTGATTTCCTTGAAAAAGTTTTCATCTTGAACTGTCGGTGATGGATGAATGAGAATATCTTCTCCATGTATGAAGTCATCATCATAAGACTTGAGACACCAAGCTGGAATGAAAACTATAGGGGATTCTTCTTTATGCATGTCTTCATCATTATTTTCAAGCTTCAGTTGCATGCATGTCTGAAAAGAATTTGAATCATCATCTTCAAGCTCTTTGTTTTCAAGTTAACAGAAGACTTTTTCTTTTCTCTGACAATCTTCGTAGTGCTCATGGCATTTTGTCGCAATGATAGCTCTAGTCTCCAAGTCTCTAATGAAAAATGACTCAGGTGTGAACTCCACAACTCTCTTAGTTGTGGCATGTGTGATTTGATAGATAGAAATGAGATTGTTTGTCAAGTGGCGTACACACAACACCTCATTGAAGGAGTTATCCCCAATGTCAATAGATCCTTTCCCAATCACATCCATATATGTATGATTGCCCATAAAAATTTGCGGCATGGTACAAGGCTCAAATGTAGAGAACATAGACTGTAAAGATGCCATATGATGAGAAGCCCCTGAATCTAGAAGCCATCTCTCTGAATCATGACTAATAGTAGCACATAGAGCTTTTCCTTTTCTTGTTCCAAAAGAGAGAGTCTTCCCACTTGTAGAGGCCATGAACGCTTTCCCTTTTCATTTTGAATGTGAGGAAGTGGAAGTTGATGAATCATCCTTCTTGTAGATATTAGGCACATCAATGTTATTCTTTTTGATGATATGTGTGAGCTCATCAATCTTCTTAGAATGGCAACGATGCTCCTCATGACCAAAATTTTTACAATAGGCACAAGTAGGTCTCTCCCTCTTTGGTGAATTATCCCTCTTGGAAGAGGATGTATCTCCTTGTTGTGGAGAGGATGATGCTTTGTCCTTACGCTTTGATTGCCATTTCTTCTTGTTTGAGTTGTCCTTTCCTTGATTTCCTTTGTTCCCTTGATTTGCCACTAATGATTGAGACTTAGAAGCCTTAAGAATGCCCATGCTTATAAACTTAGTTTGTTCCATCATCAACATTTCATTGAAAGCATCAAATGTAGGCATTGTGTAGCTTGAACCCATTGTCAAACTATGGGTTTGGAAACTAGAAACAAATGCTGCATATTCTTGTGGAAGCTTGCCTATCAAGTTGAATATCAATTGAGTATCCTTCTTATCAATGCCACAATCTTGGAGTTGTTCCCTCAACACATTTGCCTTAGTGACATAATCTTGTATAGTATCAAAGTTCTTGGGATCCAACATTGTGAGATCACTATCAATTTGATATCCCCTAATCTCATCAACTTGATTATATAAGTCTTGAAACTTTTGCCAAGCATCCTTGATTAGAGTACATTTATCAATATGAAAAATGAGATCCTTTGATACATACTTTCTTAAGGTACCAATTGCCATGATATTTTTAGTGAGCCAATCCAAGTGACCAACTGGATCAACCTTAGGATCAGTGGGAGCAACAATAGTTCCATCAATGTAATAAGTTAGTCCTTTTTCCATAAGTTTACTCCATGCATCAATTTTCCAAGTAGCATAATTATGAGGAGTTAAGAGAGGAAACTTAGAAGAACCCATAGCAGCAAAAAGGAAGGAACACAATAGTACAAAAGCACAAGAGACACCCCCCCAAATTCACTCAATCAAAGTACCCCCAAAAAAGATGATTTTGGCACTTTATATGTAGTGCGTGTATAATAGGCCACTTGAAAAACAAGGCAAACTGGACTTCTGATTTCAATTTACAACTTCTCAAAATGAAATCTAAGAGACTTCAACAAATACTGCTAGTGATCTAAATTGAGATCCAAGCAAAATGCAAGTACCAAATATGCCAAAAATGGCCAAATAATGAAAGTACAATTTTTACTTAAAATTACTGCAAACAAATGGCAGATTATGAAAGTATATGAAAAAATATACACTTTCAACAAAAATGGCACCTGAAAAGAAGTCCATATGAGCCCAAATGAAGCCTCCAAAGTTGTAAAAATTGAGATTTCATGATTTCTAAAAAACCTTTATCTGAGAAATAGAAAAATCTTGCACCATTGTACAGATCATGAAATTCTACCCCAAAACAAAAAAAATTGATTGAAAAAATGAGTCCGGATGAGTGAGATATCACTATTTGAAAAATGCCTGCAAAATTATGATTTCTAGAAAATTTCCGCCGCAGCGTCAAACTTCAAATGCCTCTAGATTTCACCTCCGAAGTCCAATTTGGATGAAATAAAAGGCAAAACTAACTTTCTTGGTCCTCCTCAATCCAATGGTAACCTCAGATTTGACCCATCAAGCTTCAATAATAACCTGCAATAGAAAACTCAAAAATACACAATACCAAATAGCATCAATTTCTCTCAATTAGCAAACCAATGACACTCTAATGGATCTGATACCATGTGAGATTTTGCACCATCTATGTATATAAGAGGATTACATCAAATATATCAACAATTACAAGATACAAAGAGGTGTGGCACATTATGAAAGTGCGAGTACAACATTGCTCATGCAAGAGCATACAACATGATAGTGCAAATCTGGAAACATGAAGATGATGCCACCAAAAAGCCCTGTAGAATATTACAGAAAAAGATGCCTTCGATTGGGATGTGGCCAAGAGATATAAAGGAGCAAATTAACCCCGCACTGCAAGATAGGTGTGAAGAGACAAGAAAAAAAGTGTTCCCAGTTTGACTTATTAAATGATGTTTGTGTTTTTAAAAGATTTTAAAAATCTAAATAAAAACAATTATTATTCCCATGCAAAAAAAGACTTTATTAAAAAATAAACTTTATGCAGAAAAAACTTTATTGAACAATTATTATGCCCATGCAAAAAAAACTTTATTTAAAAATCTAAATAAAAACATTTTGTATTGCATGCCTGTGGGAGCATTTCCAACTATAACTTCTCATGAAAATTCTGAATTCTATTATGCTTTGTGGACATTCATACCACGTGAGGAACTGGCAAAGGTTGTGATGTTCAAATCTACATCTGCTGTTTTGAATTTGCTTGAAAGATTCGAAAGATTTTTTGGGAAATCCATTTTGTGCATATCTTGCAATTGTTGCATTACATGAGATGACATCTCTTTGAAACATTCTGTCAAACATGTCGAATGGACTGTCTAAACCTCTATGATTCACCTGAGCATTTTGTTGAGTACCACGTGCAATGTTGATGCTCCTTATTCTACCACCCACGTCCATGGTACATTACATGAATATCATTCTTGCAAAGCATTAACAACGCATAGTGTCTCTAATCATAGGGGTTGCTAGGTGGTAAACCCATAGCGTGGCAAGGGGATTTGGAACTGAAACAGATGCTGCTAGTGTCTTTACTTCTATCTCTTCCCATCAATGCCAATACCCCTACCCAAGATAAAATTCAAGGGTGGTGAGTTAAACTAGCGCTTCTTCGAGCAGATAAATATCAATGGGTGCCCTTTCATATGCTATTGGTGGTTTAAAATCAACTTATCCCAGAACAAGAACATGGGTTGCGAGCACTTAATTTGGATTTTTTACTTCCATTGGATCTTGAAATATTGAAGCCCTTGTTACCTTTGCCAATTTTATTTTTATGTCTATGAGTTAGCATATAGCATACTAACCCCAAGGAAAGAAAAAATACCTTTTGTTTTGTATTCATTATTCTTGGGTTTATTCCTCGACTGGAGGCTATATCCTTGTGATAATATGCTCCCTCTTCTCTCTCTCTTGGGTGTATCCTACCTTAAATAAATTTCTCCTGATAAGGCGTGTGTGAAATCTTTAACATGGCGGCATACACTCCACTCATATTTTGCACTTTGATACATGGAATTATTTAGTGAAATCAGCTTTGCTTTATAATTTTGATATCTTTTTCTCGACTCATAGTGAGAGGAACCTTCTTGATCTTCAGTTTTACTTTGTCAATTGATTTAATAAGATTCTTGGTCCACTGGGTACTTGGTGCATCTTGCCTCCTCGACATGGTAGAAGTCTTTCAATCTTGTTTCCTTGTACTTTACTAGCAGTATTGGCGTATGATTATACTCCCGCTAAAGTGGGGGATAAATATAGTGTCATAAAATTGTAACCCTTGCAATTTTCAACCATGTTAGTGTCTTCACGTTGCCAATTCAAATTCCCAAGCTTGATCAGAGATCCGAGATTTTCTCAACCCCCAGAAACTCCACTTGGGCAGCCCTCCGCACTACTTGAACCTGCTTCTTGTCTTGAGATAGGGGCAGGACTAGGGTGTGGCGCCCCTATCCCTCCTAGGATATGGCTGTGGTACCCCTTTTCTCCTAGGACAGGGGTGTGGTGCCCTTTTCCTTTCCCTATTTTGTCCTATTTTTGCATTGGACTTTGCATAAAATGGGAAAAACTTTCCCTGTGTCGGCCTGTGATGAAAAATCAATCAATTAGTTAACCCTAATTAACAAGTATATATGTCAAATTTTCCCTCTCATTTTCATGAGTTCAAGAAGAAAAAAGTTGGATAAGCGAAGAGTGGGCATAAGTTCAAGCATTCAAGCATTCCATTCTAGCATTGAGCATTCTCAAGTCTTCCTTCAAGGCTAGGTGTTGCATTCAAGTGAAGGATTCAACCACTGAAGATGAGATCCCTTTCAACATTCAATTTAATACAATCAAATCTACCTACATTCTATCAAAAACCTCCCTTGAGGCGAATTACATTTCATTATTTCATTTATATTTACTTGCAAGTACTTTCTTTCATCATTTGGATAATTCCAAAACTGGGATTTGCCCTGAAGGCAAACCCCCAATCCCAACCCCTTTTCTTGTCTTTTTTGTGTGTAGGTTGTAGGTGCACAACTCTGTTTGCATATTCAAAATCCATTTGGAGAGGCGGAAAAGAATTTTTTTGTTTCATAGATTTTTCAGAGGATAGTAGACACTTTCAGCATGGTCCTGACAACTTTTCATCAAATTCACAGGGCAGCTTCGTCTCGACATATTGTAGCCAAATCTAGGTGCACAAATTCATCTCATGCTTCTATCTCAAGTTATAATAAGTTGCTTTCTACTTTTACACTTAGTCCTACAACACATAACTCAATATTTTTTCATTCTAAACGTGGGATTAGCTTGTCATTTCTATCCCATTGTCAATTCATTTAGTATTCAATGTCTTCCCTAAGAGATTGGATCTAGTGAATTTCCCCCTTTTTTAAATATAATATGGATAAAGTATTTGAAGGTAAATCCATATTGAAACTTCCATCTCTCCTCGGAGTAAAGAAAATATTTCCTCTTGATCTCTTCATCATTCACATTTTTTAACCATTACAATTGCATCCATTAAAATGGCTCCTACACTTGGATAAACAAAAGACAAGTTTTTTATTAAATTCCAAAACCATTATACAGGCTTCTAATTTTTGATTCTTGCCTCTCTTCTCCAATGGAATTTTCTCCCTTCCTTATGCGATCCATAGGGTCCAATGAGTTTTCCATCCTCCTTCAAAACACTACGAAAACTCCATAAAGACTTACATCCTTCAATTTTGAGTCAATGTGGTTTAGATATTGTACCTTTCTACCTTTGTTGGAATCATGTTGAAATTAAAATCCTTTTACTATGAGATAAAGAATGTACCAATTAAGTAACAAATTATAGTTTGTAAAAGGAAAAATTGAAGAATAGAACAAAATGCATTCTAAAATATCCTCACTAATAAAGAAAGGGTTCAACAAGAGCTATCAGATTAATATAAGAGAGCCATTGGATATTGTATGGATAATGCTTCCCTTGCAAAATAAAATATGCTCAAGTTAGAATTGGAAGAGATACTTTGCAGAGAATAATTGTACTGGAAACATATGTCAAGAGAATCTTGGTTAGCTGAGAGTGACAAGAGTACCAAGTTCTTCTAACATCTACAAAAGTGAACAGACAAATAAATAAATTAGAAATAATTCTCACTACTAATGGTTATAAGCTAGTCACACATAATGAGATTAAAGATAGGACCATAATTTTTTTAGAAATTTTCTCTTGTTGTGAGAACATCAAGAGGATCTTCAAATTTCACCTCCACTAGGGTGCCTTCTAAAACTTGTAGATGAGAACCATAATAAAATGCTAATGGCGGATTTTTCCATTGAAAAGGTTACAAAATTTTTCTAAATGGCCTCGAATAAAGAACCTAGGCTTGATAGATTTGCCATGATTTTTTTCCAAAAATGTTGGTTTTTTGTTAGGAGAGATGTATTTCTATCCTATAAGAATAAAAAGGGAATAGAAAAAAGATAAATGATTTCAACACAACCCACATTGTCATCATTCCAAAAAAAATGCATCCATCCACTTTTTCTAACTTTAGGCTAATAACACTTTGCAACACAGTCTAGAAAATTTTTATAAAGAAAATTTCTATGAGACTATCAAAATTGATTCCATCTATCATCTCCAAAGAATAGGACGACTTTGTCCATGGTAGGGAGACTTTAGAAGGAGAAATAGTTTCTAATGAGATCCTTCATTCTACAAATCTAGAAAATATTTTGGTAGTGATTCTAAACTTTGGCATGCCAAATGGCATATGATAAAGATAAATGAACATTCATCATAGCCATCCTTTAGAAATTTGGTTTTTTTCATAGCTAGTGTAAATGGATTTTATCATGTATATCAACAACAAAATTTTTAGTCATAGTAAATTGTTATCCATGCCGGTTTTTCACTTCAACTCACGGAGTTTGTCAAGGACATCCCCTTCCCCTTTTCTCTTCGTTTTAATGGTTTAAGGGCCGAGTAGATCCATAAAAGTTGCAAATGGTAATAAAAGTTAGAGAGGTTCATTTCTATCTTAGCTGTTCCCTATTCCTTCACAAATTGGCTCTTCACATTTGACACTTTTCTCTTTGGGAAATCTTCAATGGATGAAGCAATTGCTATCAAGCAAACTTTAATCTCTTAGTTGGATGCTTTGAGATAGTCCATCAATAGAGATAAATTGGGATAGTGTTTTTATTCATAGTGGTTTCTCTCCTTAAGCTAAAGTGGATGAACTTTGGATAGGTATTGTGGGAAGGTTACCTTGCAAGCGTTTAACCAAAGAGGGCTCTATTTTCTATGTGCCTTCTTTGGTTCTAGTTTCTTTCAGTTGTTGGAGGATGCTACCCTTCTTGAGGATATTTTCTTTTACCCCTCGCTCCCATTTTTTTTTGTTGTTCCTTGTTGGGTTCTTTCCTATGGGACCTCTTCTTCTTTGTAGGTGTTGGGATCATTTTTCTATGGTCCTTTGTTTGGAGCCCTTCCCCCTATGTTTTACTTCATTGGGAATCTATTCCCCATTATTTTTCTTTACAGTTGACCTATGGAGGTGGCCCTATTTGGTTTATTTGATAGCTATGTTGGTACTAGGTTGTCGAAAGCCTTGTAAAATTTGTTTCTTATTGTTTGTCCCCTTGGTTGGTTTGATCGTAGCCTAAGGGAGGTTATTAAAATAATAGTTTGAGGTGTTCCTAAACCCCTTCTATTTTGATTAGGTAGTCTCATTTTCTTGGGACTTCGATTCCCATGTTTTATGACTCTAATCAAAAGCCTCTTTCCAAAAAGGGGTTTTGTTTTTTTAGTGTTGTCTAGATCATTTCACTACTTGTGAGCTCTTCTCTCTACATGCGTTTGTGGAAGCTTGTTCTGGTGCAAGCCTATCCCATTTTTTCTTTTTTGTTAAGGTATAGGCATGTCCTTCTTTTATTAATAAAAATGATGTGAACAAATGGAAAATGCACAAAAAGAGGAAGTAATAAGTCTTACAACTAAAGAGAAACAAAAAGAAGAAGAGAAAGAATATGATAAAAATTATATGAGAGATTGGTGTGAACAATTAACAAATGCTTAAAAATAAGAAGAAATGAATCATTGAAACTAAAATGATAGAGAAAGATGTGTTAATGAGAGAACATGAAGATAACATTATAACACATCTTATACGAACATCTCAGGACGGAAAATATATATCGAGAAGAATGAAAATAATGACGAATTCTAACCCATTGAATGAGATATAAAGACAACAAATATAGGTGTGCAATCGTAAGTACGTCCAAATTCACCATCAATCTAATGGGAATGTTGAGGTTAGTTTTGAAGGGATGAATTCCATTACAATACATAGTGTGCTACAAATACCAAATGATAGAGTTCAAAATATAATGGATGTTGATTCTCAAAAACATATGGAAAATAATAATTCACAAGAGGAACTAACATCTCTACTAAGAAGATGAAGACAATTGGAAAGAACACAAAATAGATGGGATCAAGGAATAGTTAATAGTTGAGATTAAATTTTTGGTTTAAAAGATGAAATGTCTCGTCAATTATGAAGTCGTAGTGTACATTTGAATAAATATGATATGCATCTTGATTTGTAAAGAACAATCAATTTTTCATTTAAATATAAAAGGTGATAAATTAAAACTTTACATGTTGTTTCAATGATTGAATGATTCAATTTTCCTATGTTTCAATGATTGAATGTTTCAATTTTTTGTCATAGATTTGAGGTCAATATATAGTATTTTAAAATTTTAAGGAAACATATTTTTCATATAAAACTTAATGATGCTCATCTCAAACTTTTAGTTTTGAAATTATATTTAATAGGATCATTCTTGAGAGAAAAAGCACTAAGTAATAGATCTCCACCCTAACACATTAAAGATAGCTATGCTAAGTTTTATTTTAATCTACATCTACTGCATATTTACTCTAAGTTGGCTCCTCTAATCACAATAAGATACTTCATTTAAAAGGCATCTTCTTATCTTATTTATTTTAATTTATATTTGTTGCACATTTGTTGTTCTTATCCCAATAACGTACCCAATCTCAAAAGCATATAATAGGGACTAAGGATTATATGCTTGGAGGCTTGGGAGATGAAAGGAATGGATAAAAAATTAATTGCAACACATAAAGGATATGCAAGAAGGGGATGTATAACCTACCTTAGCCTATGAAGAATTAGGAATGTTCTTCAAGAGGTGTGGCCACTCTTGCATAGGATTGAATATTTTAGTATAAAATATTATTTTAGATAAGCTAATGACTATATTTATGCATTAGATAACAAAGATTGTAGAATTGTGAAAGCGGAAATTAGGCATAATAAGAAAGAGATTTACAAATATTAACCCTTAGAACCAATAGATTTAGCTATATCTCATTGATCAGTCTTTCTAACAAGTTTTCTCCTTTGCAAGTTGTCATCCTTAGGAATAATGCTTGGTAATGATGATTCAAAGTTAAAGTATCAAAGCTATGTGTTAGATGTGGCATGTAGTAAGGATCCCAATATCTCCTTAAATTTTAAATTAATGATTTTTACCTAGGAATGATGGTGCTCAACTAGTGGATTTGTCACATCAAAGGCCATGTATATCGCTCGACAACATTAGGCCTTCTTATGTCATTCTCGCAATCCTTGTGAAGGTGTTGGGAAGGATATCATATCATGGGATGCACTAAAATTAGGACCTTCAAAGAACTTTCTCTATCTTTACTAAATAGTTAATATTCCTCTCTTGTGCAAAAGTATATTCCTCTCATACCATCACATCTCAAGGATTGTGTGGATGTACAGAGGCGATGTTTTTGAGGAAACTAGGTGGCCATTCTTTGCTTCATCTTTTCTTTTGTAAATGTTTTTCCCTTCTTCCAATTTAGTTTATGTTTTTCAACCAAATAATTTCTAAGGAATCTGCAAATGTATAGATGTGGGGTTCTCAAGAATTAAAGGTTGCCAATGTTAGCTTCATCTTATTGCTTACATTAGGTGCTTCCTTTCACCATGAACCATGTAATACAATCCTCTTAACCTGATAATTTATGTTTCCTTCATTGTTTAGGAGTTTCCAACCTTAGGGGCCTTCACTCCAAAGTACATAAAATGATTCTTCTCATGGAATTTCATAGCGATATAAAGAGAAATTGTCACTGATATTATATAAGATGTAATTTTCCTTAAGGCCCTATGGAATATTTACCCTTCTCAAGCGGTATCTTTCTTTTTCTCAAATACATTTGATGTACTACAAAATTATGGTTCTTTGTTGCATTTGTTGTCTCAATTGCTTCTCATTTTTCGTTGATAATTTTGAAAAGGCTACAAAAAGTTTGATTTGTTCTACGACAAGGGCCAATTGTGCGGAAATTTTTTGAGGAAAAACTTGAATAAGAAACCCTAGTATACTAAGTTATCTCATACCATGAAGATCAACCTTGAATCGAACAATTGTAAAAAATAGGGATTTTAGGAGATCATTTATCCATCAAAGGCCACTCTTTTTTAACAACTCTTTCATGCACCCCAATGTCTTATGCTACACCAATCGAGTCATTGAAATATTGGGAATGCGCATCTTAAGGAAAGATTCAGAAAGGACTCCAAGGATTTCTTTATGCATTACAAGTTTGGTGACAAGTAGTCTTAGGGAGGAAAAGCAGATGGCAAAGGAGTGGGGGAAAACAATGCTCTGAGATAAGGATCCCTCTCTAGTTAAACACCCCCAAGGTAACCACGAAGAAGAGAAACACTTTGGCACAAGGAGAGAAACCACCATGAAGAGAAAGACCATTTTGAAGAAAACATAAAAATCCCCAAGCACATCCATCAACAGAGCCTAACTAAACACTGTAGCTTCAAAATCCACATCCATAGGATTGAACTCGAAGGAAAAAAAATGAAGTACCTTCAAAACTCTTGCCAATAGGAATTAACCTAGTAAGGAACCACAGATCAAAGGGGGAGCGAGGTGTAGAATAAAATATCCTTAATAATGGTAGCACCCTCCAATAGCAGTAGGAACCCAATGCCAAAGTAGGCATGTAGCATAAATAGCCCTCTTCAGGTAAAACCCCCCAAGGTAACCAACCCTCAACACCAATACCAAGTCTGCCCACTTTAGCACAAGAAGAATAACCACTTAGAAGAGAAACGCCATCCTAAATAACACAAAAAGACACCCATTAAGAGGATCATCACTAAAGGTCACTCAAAGGAACAAAAAATGAAGCACCTTCAAAACCCTTGGCATGAAGGAAGGGACACAAAAAATCCAGCCTCCTTGAATGGAAGGCAATACTATCTCAACCTAGAGGCCCACGACACTAAAGGACACCCCCCTGTTCAGAAGACAAACCCCTCTTTATACGACCAACAAAACAAAATAGGAGAGTCCACACTTGAAAAAACACAAAGAATGTAAAATGGTGACCAAAAAGAAGGGGCCACCACCAACCACAACTCTCCCATCACCGATCCAACCCTAGAGGAGCACACAAAAAGCATCAATAGATGCAAGATCACCACACGAACACTACAAGGCCAAGAGAAATACATAAGCCACAAAAGCACCATTCGAAGAAGATAAAAACATGGGGGGAAGTGAAGGGACATAGAGCCAAAGGTAACAACAAAGCCTTAGCCAACAATAACACAAAAAAATAGCAAAGCGGGAAAGGCCACCAATAATGGTGCAACACCCACCAACCCCCCAAAGTGGAGCAAAGCGTAGAAGAGGAATTCCACCCCCACTAATGGCTCACCTAGTGAACTAATGAAGGGAATCCTCTGGTCATAGACAAAGGAAAAAAAGGGTTTGAGTAAATGAGATTCAAGATAGGGGCAACCACAAAACCCAAAAGCAAGGGTGAAAGTAGAAAACCAACAAGATCCACTTCTGGACAACAAACCCATTGTACAAGAGGCAACAAGTTGCATGAAATACCCAACCATTATCACATATTCCCTCTCCTCCATCCTTTAAATCATCCCCTATAGAGATATTGCCTCATAAAATCCTAATGGTCCTTATCTACTCCATCTTATATAATACATTCTGTCCATGTCAATGTGTTAGATATTTATTTTACTCTTATAGGGAAAAATTGTGTTTTCACTATTCAATTGAATAATGTTTAAGAGTATTGTTTACCCAACATTATGAATTTAGATCAATTAATAAATGTGATCAGATGATAAACAATAACATGTTTAAGAATATTCCTTGAAATTTAGTGATCAAATTATTTTAAAGACGCTGGCTACTTTTGAGGCAATTTTAAGTTCAATTTTTTTTTAAACAAGAAAGATTGATATTAATTTTTCGAATTCTTGTATGGACTAAAATTATCTACTTTATAGTCGTAGTCTCTTAAATTTATTTGTTGTGTATTCATATTTTTATATAAATGAAATAAATGGTTGTTGTGTTTGTATATATTTTTCTTTAATTCAACAATAAAAATTACCAAAAATAAGATCTATTAATTAAGTATCAAAATAAGTATCACATAAAATTGATGTGGTTATGTATCTCGTAAATAAGACAATTTCAAAATAAAATAAAAATTAAATTGATATCTATAATATTTATTATCTATAACATTTCTGAACATATTTAAATAAACATATTTATAATACAAACAAGTTCAATAATTGAATGTTTCAATTTTTTATTATTAATAAGATCATTCTTGAAACACACCAAATGGAAAAGCTCTAAGTAATAGATCTCTACCCCCAATACATTGAAGATAGCTTACCCCACCTCGGCTCCTCTAATAGCAATAGGGTACTCCATCTGAAAGGCATATTTTTATCTTATTTATTTTATTTTATATTTTTTTTTTTTGCATGTCGGCTGCTCTTATTCCAATAACGCAGTCAACCTCAAACGTATATAATAGGGAGTGAGTGAAGATGAAACAGATATATACTTAATTCAGGGTTTATTGAATTGTAAATACAAAGCCATTAAGTGGTCGGAAGTTTGGGAGCTGAAAAGAATGGAGCGAAAATCGATTACAACAGTTGAAGGATACACAGGACAAGGGGATATATCTAAGCTGCCTCAAGCTATGAAGGAGTTGATATTTGGAAAGCT
The DNA here is from genome assembly GCF_030272615.1 of Cryptomeria japonica. Taxonomy (NCBI): domain Eukaryota; kingdom Viridiplantae; phylum Streptophyta; class Pinopsida; order Cupressales; family Cupressaceae; genus Cryptomeria; species Cryptomeria japonica. Next base: position 378,145,342 of record NC_081407.1, on the reverse strand, counting down.
TACATTTCAATCAATCTGGAGCTCTCGCATGGTTTGTAAGGAATGGAATTTTATTTTGTCTTCACAAAGTTTTCTGTCTTCGTTGTTCATCCGAAATCTATGGCTTCTTATCTGTGGTCAAGATGAATATAGAAATTGGTGCTGCATGGTCTACTGCTTCTCTGCACAAAAATGGATGACTCTCCCTCTCTTTATTCTCCCAAATCCTAAGAGAGAGTATATAAGAGATTTATCTATGCTTAACATAGGGCAGGGATTACTGTTATTTCAAAAATCTTCCAGTCAATTATTTGTTTGCAATCCCCTTGATAGATCTTATGCAGAGATAGAAATAGATTTGACTGAGAAATTCGTCCATATTGTGGAGGGAGAAAACAAAGAGCCTTATTTGGTAGTTTGCTCGAATTCTCCAAAATTTAACTTCCAAATTTACCACTATGTTGAAGATTCATGGAGGATTAAGTGTCAGTTTGCATGGGAAACTAGATCTAGAATATCCTGTCATGAAATGGTTGAGTGTAATGGCGTTCTTTTCTGGAAGGGAGCGTCGCCTACGACTATCATCAGTTTCAAAATCCAAGATGAGGGTTTTATCAACCCTGTTACAGTAGCTCCATTACCCCGAAATGTTGAAGATATGCATGCGAATGATTTCTCTATGGTTTCATATGGCTCGTCTATTCTTGTGGTGGGGATCTTTGACGAGCGGTATGAGCAGTTGCTTGACATGATTGAGCGATTGATTCCACCCAACGTTCCTTGGCTTGGGGGAACACACCCAACGCTTGGCAGGATTCATCCATTGCATGGTGGGATTCATCCATTGTACGGCGGAATCCATGCGTCCACATCACACAACAATCGGGCTCTTGGCGGGATTCCTGCATCTTCATCACACATGAACAATATGATGCTTGGCCCAATGAACCCATGGCTTGGTGGAATTCACGCATCTATTGGCAGAAGTCTGCCACCACTTGTTGGAACTGACGCATCCATTCCACACAACAATCCGATTCTTGGTGAAATTAATGCATCCATTCCACACAAAAAACCGAGGCTGGGAAGAACTCACCCATCACTTGGCGGAATTGAGCCAAACAAGACGGGTATTGTTATCTGGGAGTTGGCTCAGGACGAGGAAGATAAGTTGGTTTGGAATTGGAAAGAGTTTGCAAGAATGCCTCCACAGTCGCTCCCTCAATACCTCCGTAATGATTTGTGGTATCGGAAGTGTGCTTGTGTGGGAGATTACCTGTGCTTCAGCAGTTTATTCGGTGGCGAGGTGTTTGCATATAATCTGAAGGAAGGGTTTTGGCAACGCCTTCCTCCCTGTAAAATTCATTTCTTTGAAAGGGAACCGATGATGATGTCATTCGAACCGAAGCTAAATCATTATCAGTTCTTAGGAAAATTGAGAGTAAGGGATATCATTATTATCGTGATATATGCTAGAGAGGGAGGGATTATGGTTGTAGTATGTGTACTCTTATATGATTTGTTCAATGTGTGGGTTTTTTTATTAAATAGATATGAAATTGAAATTTTTCTGTAATTTATTTTTTCTTATACATTTTCTATTAGATAATGTATGAAATTTTATATATATATATATATATATATATATATATATAAAGGATTTTTCTAAGTGAAATCTTTATTTGTATCATTTTAATATTTTTTAAATAAACTATAAATACTAAATATTTACTCTTGCTTAATAATTGTCTTAATAATACATTTGAAATTTGAAAACTTATATATAATCCCACTTCCCATTGATACATTTTTATTGTTTACAAATTACCCTCTTGTTTTTCTATTTATATCTTGTAACTTTCACCAAACTAAAGTTGAAACAAGACAATATAATATAATATAATAATATTATTAATAATATATTAAATAAATTTAAAATAAGAAATTTAAGATAACACAATGTCATATTTAGTAGAGGTATTATGAATATTATTCATCCGCTTGTTAATGTTATTTTTTATGAATTTGTGTTTCTTGTGTTATGAACAATTTGATTACATTGAATATGTTTTTCACTTATGACACTATTTAGAAGTTCAAAATTCTTCCCTATATCTTTTATAAAGGGATTATAGGAATCATTCATTTGTTTGAACCATAAATCTCAACTTAAATTGTACAAAGGGTTTTGGATATTCCTATTTTCCTTTTTGATAACAAAACTATTGGATAGGACCAATCCCGTTCATTGTATATAATATTCAGACTAATATTTAAAATTTTATAACTCTAACAACTATTTAGTCACTAATACATTTAGCCTAAAATTCCGACAGAGGTTTCCGATAGAGAAGGTATATTGTGATCAAACTTGATTTTTTTTTGAAAAAATGCCCGATTTCATCGGAATTCTGATGATAATGCAATGACATTAGGGTTTTTTTAGAAAAAGTGCCCGCGTTCGTTGAAATTCCGACGACCGCATGCATTACTTAAAAAAAAAGAAAAGACGAGGTCATTTCATAAATCCTGCCTCTTTACAAAATCCTGCCTCTCATTCGTCCCGCCTCTGTAGCAAACCTATGGGTTTAATTATGGTAGGGAAGATCATTGGTGTTATAAACACGGCCACAACGGGGAACGGGGGAACGAAGTACCACGGGCACAAACTGCCAAGGGCTGGCACATAACCAGCGAGGACGACCGAAAGGGAGCTCAAAATGGGCTGTGTAAACGGCGATGCTTGGGCCTCCATCAACAACAATAAGAGCTACAGACAGAGGAAGAAGTCATCTTGTCCTTCAATTTGTACATTTAGGTTCAAGGTGTGTAGGTTCCTTTTCTTGATTTCTTAAATGGAACTAGTTATGAATATGGGAAATTGCTTCTTCATCTTTCGTTTCTTCAAAATTAAGAATGATGGTAGGATGGCTAGAAGAATACCCTTCATCGAATCTTCCACAAAATTATTCTTCAAAATCTTCTTCTTCGCTTCTATATCCCATTTGCACAATTAAGATATTGGCCTTCTATATGAATCTCATGAAGGAGTTTTGGCTTCCTAGTTAACTTATTTATTAACTAGTCTTCATTAGTTTACTAATTTGAAAGAAATTAGGACAGGTCTAGTACCTTGTAGAGTCACTATTAAAGTTTTAAAAGAAGATTGTGATTTACCTTCCTCTAAATGTGTTACTAGTATAGGGAGATCCTCTCTCCTCTACTTCCTTGATCTTCTAGAGACCTATTCATTCTTATAGTATATAGTTCAATTAATTCATATATCATACTAAAAACCCCATCTTCATTATTTTCATCATTGATCTTTGAGAACAGATTCAAAAAAGTCATATTGTTTATAGAGATATATGTCTTCTTCTACTACACCCCTCCATGATATTGCATTAGTCATGTAGACTAATTTAACAATTGTGTTCTTAAAAGAGCAATTTGAAGTGATGTGGCAAAGCTTGTTGCAAATATAGTAGATTATAGTTTTGGATTGAGGCTTGGGATACTTGCACTTGCAAAGGTAAGTATGCTCGGAGCATGAAAATGATGATGATTAAAGGATCACTTACAAAAAAATGAGTTTGTATTCTTTGTGAGAGTAATGCTTGTGAGTAAAGGGCTAGCAACCAAAGGGGCCAGTTTAAGGAAATTAAGGACCACGAGACTTGTTTTATTGCTTAGTGTAGCGTCCTAAAATTGTGACACTTGCAATTTTGACTGCATTTGGGTCTTCACGATGGCGATGCAACACAGAACCTGAATGGAGACCCCGAAACTTGTTCATGACATCAAACACTGCATTTTTCAGCACCCTGGCCTGATCCTCCTTGCACCCCGTTGTCCCTGGAGGTGGGACCATGGCGCCCAATGCCCTGGTCCTTTAGGAATAGGGCGCCCAGTGCCCTGGTCCCCCAGGACCATGGCGCCCAGCGCCCTAGTCCCTGGCCCTATTTTTGGCCCCGTCTCTTATGGGGCTTCGGGTCTTTAAGTTTGCAAATTGGAAAATAATGTTTCCTGGTCGGCCTAAGGTCGAGAAAATCAGTCTATTAGCCCTAATTGACAAGTATATAAACTACATTTCCTCTCTCAAAAAGGGAGGAGGACATATGTGTGCAAAGACCCGGAGGCGATATTCAAACATTCAAACATTCAAGCATTCAAGCATTCCTTCAAGCAATTGAGCATTCTAAGTCTCCATTCAAGGCTAAGTGTTGCATTCAAGACAAGGATTCAACCATTGAAGAGGAGATCACATACAACATACAACATACTACATACATTACACCTTCGCATGTAAGAATACAAACATTCTTACAACAAGGTATCAGTACTTGTTTACATTACAAATATTTACATTTACAACATTCTAATTTCTTGGTTAATTCCAAAACCGGGGTTTGACCTAAAGGCAAACCCCTCATCCCTAACCCCCCAATCGTCCTCTCTTTTCTGTGTGTAGGTTGCATGTACGCGGCTGTAATTGAAGATCTGGAATCCTTGTGCAGAGACGAACAGATCCACCTTCATTTCGCGGGTTTTTTGGAGGACCGTGTGCACGCCGGGTGCCATCGTCCTGTCAACTTTCGCTCAAATTTGCAGAACAACACCGTCTCGACATTTTACTGCTAATTCCAGGTCCGCAGCTTCATCCCATATCCCTATCTCTGTTTTTAAGTGAATCTTTCCTACTTTACATGCATTCCTAGTTCAATCATTCTATCTACATTCTTTACAAAAGAGGGTATCCTTGATGTCTTAACCCTTGAAACTCATTTAGAATCCAATCTTGCATTGCGTGGGATTGGATCTTGTGGGTTTCAACCCCTCTTTTGAATGTAAAGTCCCTCCTAAGTGAAAACCATCAACCCTAGTGACCTCCCTTCTCTCTCCTTTGAGTTAGGGAGGGGAGAACAACTAGGGTTTGATTTTTTCGCTTTACATTTTGGTGAACCCGACGTGAACATCCTCATTCTGATTATTCATGGTTAGATCTGAAAATTTTGTTTCCTTAATTACATTTCCATGTTTGATCTTTTGCAAATTTTAGAGGTTAATTGCATAAAAAACCCTAAAATTTATTTTTAGTAATTAAGCTTGTGAAATTTTTATTTGTTAATGCTTGTTTCAGATCTACCCTTCTATTGCAAATTGTCAATTCATATTTGTGCTTTAATTCTAAAAATTAAGTGGTTAAATGTCAAAACCCTAATTTTTAAAACCTTCTTGATTCAACCTTTGACTGATAATTTCACTGATCAAAACACTTCCAAATCGGCTGTAACTTTGGATTCCGCAACAAAATCATAATATCTTTCATCTCTGAAAATTTAGAAAAAAGTTGCGAGGACCGTGTGCACCCCGAGCGCCATCGTCCCCGACATTTTTTCCGAAATTTTGGGAGCTAGATCTTACTGTATTTTTCTGCTAAAATCCAGAATTTTGGCTGATTTTATCAAATTTAACACTTTCAAAATTAAAGTCAAAGTTGGTCTAGTGATTGCTTGGATAAAGGCTTATAATCATTCAAAAATTGTTGAAATTGAAATTTTTATCAAAATTGTGTTTCTTACAGTCCTAAATCTGAGACATGTGTTAGCATTCATTCGAAATTTCAATGCTTTGTTCAAATTTTTGCAGTTTGTGACTTTTGAAATTAAGTGTTTAATTGCAACAACCTTGATTTCCACTTTCAAATTCAAATTTTGCATGAAATCGGGTCAACTTTTAAATTTCAAAACTTGCATTGCTTTTGGCATTCCCTCTAAAATCATAAAATTCAAAATTTCAGTTTCCCCCTCTTTTTCAAAATTCAAATTTTACATTTTTCAACAATCTTGGTAGGGTTCAATTTTGAGATTGCAACTTTAATTTGGCTTATCTACAGATCGTAAAATCACTCAATTTTTTCAGATTAGCTTTAAAATCATCATAACTTTCATCCCTGAAAATTTTGAAAAAAGTTGCGAGGACCATGTGCACTCCGTTCGCCACGGTCCCAGACATTTTTTCCGAAATTTTGGGAGATTGTCCTGAATGCATTTAACAGCTTAAATCTAGGAGATTGGCTGATTTTATTGAAATTTGCTACCTCTAAAATTCAAAATCTTCTCTCTCTTTAGTGCATGAGTTTTACAACAATAAGCCCCACTTACACTATTCCCATTAGACGAAGCCTTAGAATTAAGTCTTTCCAAGGTGTAATTACCGAGGAGATGGAACCTAATTTGAATGGCCTTTTTAACGAGGACACGGGTAATTCCTCTAATCCTCTTAATGATGAAAAAGCTCTCCATGAGGTTTCTGTAGAACAACTTTCAAAATTGGATAACCAATTTGATGATTTTCGACAATGGATGTCTCAAGAATAGCCTGATAGTGAAGCTCTTTCGTTAATTGAGGGTCTAAAACGTATGGTTCAAAGTGATAAGAATGGAATTGATATTTTGCGTGGTATTGCACACATTGTGGATTCGAATGTGATTCCTATGAAAAGTTATGTCAAAACCTTAGGTTATACACAACCTCCTACTCAAGTCAATCAGTCTATTCCTTTGACAACTCCTATTGCTAGTATACCTACCTTTACATCAAACATAATGACTACTTCAATACAAGACATTCTGCCTATGATCACCAGTCATGGGGGCAATCCCTCTTCTTCAATCAACCCTCTTCCTTCATTCAATCCGACTTCTTCATTCATTCCTTCAATGAGTGTCCCTATTATATCTCCACAAATGAACATGACGCAAGGGGGCAATTCATTTAACCATTCCATTCCTCCTCATAGTGTTCCTCCTTTCCAATCATCTCCTATGACTAACTATGATAGTGTCCCACCACCTTACTCTCTACCTTCTTTCAATAACATAACACCTCCATCACAATCTAACACGTCTAATATGAACTCTTCGACTGAAGCGACCATTAACAATCTTGCACAAACTGTCTCTTCTTTACAGCAACAAATTGCCTCTATGAATCAATCTAAGTTTAGTGTGCCCACATTTGATGTTGCGAGCCCACTTTCTCTTGACATTGTTCGAGCTATCCTCCCTAAACATGTTGAAATTCCGCATTTAGAGCTTTATAATGGTAAGGGTGATCCTCTAACACATGTTAAGACCTTTCAAACAATATGTACCGATTTTGCTTATGACCAAAGGTTGCTTGCAAAAATGTTTACTAGAACATTAAGAGATAAAGCCCTACAATGGTATTGCTCGTTGCCTTCTTATTCTATTTCTTCTTTCGAACAACTTGCAAATGCTTTTATTCAACAATTTCAAAACAATATAAGTCCTAAGGTTACTTTGATTGATTTAATGCATTGTAAACAAGGTGTTAAAGAAAAAGTGACTGATTTCATTGGTAGATATAAGCATTTGTATGCTCAAATTTCTTTTCCAGTGCCTGACAATGATATTCAAAGAATCTTTATTTCTAATTTACAAAAAGATATTAGGGAAAAACTCCTGTTTTCTGAGTTTACTTCTTTCCAACAGTTGTGCGCAACTCTTCACAATTATCAACTGACTGTGAGTCAAATGGAACAAGCAAATCCTATGGCTCCGAGTGATAAGGGTGATAGTAGTCAACAACCATTTGGGAAGTTTAAACCAAACAGAGAGTCCATTAAATTCAATGAAAACATCATCAACAACAATGTGAATGTAGCATCAGGTGTGCTTCCTATTTCTAAGTTTTTCAAGAAAGAAAGAAAGTTTACTCCTTTGAATGAATCATTGCATAGTATTATGAATAAGTTATTGGAACAAAATGTGCTTACCCTTCCTCCTATAAGGCAAATAGATCCTGCAAAGATTAATTCACCCTATTTTGATAACAAATCTTTTTGTCAATTTCATCGTCATCCTGGGCATGATACTGAAAAATGTTTTGGTTTGAAGGGTAAAATTCAAGATTTGATTGATAATAATACTATCTCTGTTTCTGGTGTGGATGATAAAGGAAACACATCTGTAGCTCCTCCTAACCAAAATCTTCAGATTTTTACTGATCCATTGCCTTCTCATACCTCTAATGCAATTGATACTACTGATTCCTCTGTCTCACCTGATGATCTTGTGTCTATGACTCCTAATGTGATTAACTTTGTGGAGCAGCAAAAAATCCCTAAAGAACCTTCCATCACATTTGATTCCAGTGAAACTATCAGGGCACCTGATGGTCCTTTATATATAGTTGCAAAAGTCAAGAATACACCTTGCTGTGGAGTGCTTATTGATCCTTCTTGTATGGTTAATGTCATTACTGAAGAATTTCTTTTTACTTTGCAATTGAATCAAGTGATCTATGATGAAACAAATGTGGTTGTGAAACTATTTGATGCATTTTCTTCTCCTGCAATTGGTTCTATTACATTACCTATTGAGGTCCATAACAAATCCCTTGATGTGGACTTTGCTATTATTCCATCATCTGAACAATTTCGTGTGAAGCTAGGCTATCCTTGGCTATCTTCCATGAAAGCTATTGCTTCTCCTATTCACAAGTGCTTGAAATTTCCCCATAATGGGGAAGTTGTTACTGTCAATCATAGTCTCTTTAAACCAACTGAAAGAACTTCTAGTGTTCCTATTGATTACTTTTGGCCTAAACAATTCCAATCTCTTCCTCCGCGAAGTGATCATCTTTTCAAATCTTATCAAAAGTGGAAAAAGGATATGATCCTATCTCTAAGTGAACCTAGAACACCCAAACTTGATATTCCTATCATTCTTCAGAAGGAGGTTCTTCCTTTGAAAGATAAAACTAATGTCTTTCCTCAAGAAGATTCCCAACCCATTCCTATGAATGTGACTATGTCTATATCTAATAAACTTTCTAAAAGTAGACCTATACCTCCTCATCATGATGGACTTGGTCTCCTTCCTAAACCAAATATTCCTCCCTTATATGGAGCAGTTCCTCCTCCTTCCTCCTATGGAGAGAAGAGACCTTCCTCTTCTCCTATTATTCAACCTAAGAGACCACAACCTAAACACCCAAGTGATAAGGATGAGAACATTCCTCCTCCTCAATCTCCTCAACTTCCTACTAAGACTAGATGAAATCATTCTGCACATGAATGCCCACGAAACCATCGTCTTAGAGCTCAGGCAGCTACTTCTCAAACTTTGCAATCCCCAAAAACACCTTCAGCTAGTATTATTCCATTTTCTCCTCAGCCGAAAATTGAGCCAAAATCTCCTAAACATAAGATGCATGATGGTCTTGATCCCGTGCGAGTTAAAGATCCTATTTTTATAAATCTTGATGATGACATAGATGAAAATGTTATGCATGATGAAAATGTTACTTCTGTTCATTTTGATAGTGAATATGAATATGTTGATGTTGATAACCATTTATCTAACGAATTTTCTAAAGCACTTATCCTAGCTCCTAGACAAGAACAACATGGCTCGGAACATGAACATAGACCTTGTTTGGATCTTGTGATACCTCCATCTGCTGTGTTGGATGTTCCTCCTCTAGCATGTTTCCTGCCTTCCCGAAATATTGATCAGCAAGATCGGGGGGTAGATGACATGCTAGACTAGTTCATTAACATAGCAAACTCTCTCCTCCTCTCTTGATCTCTTTTGTTACTTCTTCTATGTGTTATTCTCATTCTTCTATTTGTTGTCCTTAATGTTGTCTACTTGAGGATGATGCAAAGCATTGAGATCTCTTTTGGTCTCTCTCATGTTGACTCAAAAGACACATGTGTTCCCTTCTTCTAGGTGACCTTCCTTGATTGGGGAATGAAGAACAATTATGCATACATACATACGATATACATGAATTATCATACAGCATACTGACCCCGAGGAAAGCGAAGTCACCTTGTGCTTTGTGTTTTGTGTCTATTATCCTTGGGCTTATCTCACACTTGGGGGCTAAATCCTTGTGATAACGTGCTCCTTTCTCATTTCTTATATGTATCACTACCTTAAAGCAATCACCCCCGGTGAGGCGTGTGCGATCGCTTTAATGTAGGGGGGCATACATCCCATCATATCTTTTCAAGATACTTGAAAATTTCTTGACAAATGTAGCTTTGCCTTGAAAATTTTTGATATCTTTCTTGCATGACTCATAGTGAGGGAACCTTACTATTGACAGTCATGGTTCTCCCTCGTGATCTTCCCTTTTACTTTGTCAATCAAAGTTGTAAGATCCTTAGTCCACTGGGGGCTTGGTGTATCTTGCCTCCTTGACGTGGTGAAAGTTTCTCAATGTTGTTTCCTTGTACTTTACCGGAAGTATGAGCGTACGCTTAAACTCCCGCTAAAGTGTGGGCTAAATGTAGCGTCCTAAAATTGTGACACTTGCAATTTCGAATGCATTTGGGTCTTCATGATGGCGATGCAACATGGAACCTGAATGGAGACCCCAAAACTTGTTCATGACATCAAAAACTGCATTTTTCAGCACCCTTGCCTGATCCTCCTTGCACCCCGCTGTCCCTGGAGGTGGGACCATGGTGCCCAGCACCCTGGTCCTTCAAGACTAGGGCACCCAGCACCCTGGTCCCCTAGGACCATGGCGCCCAGCGCCCTGGTCCCTGGCCCTATTTTGGGCCCGGTCTCTTATGGGGCTTCGGGTCTTTAAGTTTGCAAATTGGAAAATAATGTTTCCTGGTCGGCCTAAGGTTAGGAAAATCAGTCTATTAGCCCTAATTGACAAGTATATAAACTACATTTCCTCTCTCAAAAAGGGAGGAGGACATATGTGTGCAAAGACGCGGAAGCGATATTCAAACATTCAAACATTCAAGCATTCAAGCATTCCTTCAAGCAATTGAGCATTCTAAGTCTCCATTCAAGGCTAAGTGTTGCATTCAAGACAAGGATTCAACCATTGAATAGGAGATCACATACAACATACAACATACTACATACATTACACCTTCGCATGTAAGAATACAAACATTCTTACAACAAGGTATCAGTACTTGTTTACATTACAAACATTTACATTTACAGCATTCTCATTTCTTGGTTAATTCCAAAACTGGGGTTTGACCTAAAGGAAAACCCCTCATCCCTAACCCCCCAATTGTCCTCTCTTTTCTATGTGTAGGTTGTAGGTACGCGACTGTAATTGAAGATCTGGAATCCTTGTACAGAGACGAACAGATCCACCTTCGTTTCATGGATTTTTCGGAGGATCGTGTGCACGTCGGGCGCCATTGTCCCGTCAACTTTCGTTCAAATTTGCAGAAAAACACCGTCTCGACATTTTACTGCTAATTCCAGGTCCGCAGCTTCATCCCATATCCCTATCTCTATTTTTAAGCGAATCTTTCCTACTTTACATGCATTCCTAGTTCAATCATTCTATCCACATTCTTTACAAAAGAGGGTATCCTTGATGTCTTAACCCTTGAAACTCATTTAGAATCCAATCTTGCATTGTGTGGGATTGGATCTTGTGGGTTTCAACCCCTCTTTTGAATGTAAAGTCCCTCCTAAGTGAAAACCATCAACCCTAGTGACCTCCCTTCTCTCTCCTTGGAGTTGGGGAGGGGAGAACAACTAGGGTTCGATTTTTCCGCTTTACACTTAGTAAAATTTTGAATATATTTGTTCTGATTGATGAAATGAATTATTTCAATTTGAGCCATATCAATGAGATGAATCAAAGAACAAGTAGCAATAATTGTTGGTGTAATAGGGATATTACCTAGCTACTTCCACTATTAGGTCATTTTTATGCCTTATCATTTAAGTTTACTTAGGGTATACATAGGATACTTATCACTTTATGTCTCATATCATAAGATTAAGATACTTTCATAATCTTATGATATCCTACATGTCTCATCTTGACCTATATAATCAAGGGGTTCTATTTATAATCTCATTCATTCATATTGTAAACTTGCATTCATTGATAGGAATATAGTTTATTCATGTCATATTGATCTGCTCATTTTTTTGTGCTTTCCATTAGACCTCTAGATCTTGGGTGGCTATCTCCATAGTCAAATCTTAAAATATTTACCTTACTAGATTTTATAAAAGAAATGGTTTTATCAAGAATATCATATGGAATAGCTTCTAAATATTTGCATTCGATAACAATATTGTTAGAGCATTTTGTTTTATAGGAAAATAATCTAAACTAGACTTTTTTTTTCAAGCTAAGACAAAACAATGTAAGGTAGTACAATAATCACTTTCTCTAAATTGAGATTTTTTGGCAAAATTTTCCAAAAAAATCTCTAAATTAGTCACATAAACATACTTTCTCACTATCTTCTCCTCCATATAACCCCTTGGATCAAATAAGGGTATAATTATGAATGCTCTCAAGTTATACATAGTAATATCTTTGTCACATTGTTTTAAGTTTCATATCTCATGGTAGTGGTTACTCTTGTCATATGATTGCTATTGTGTAGATGGGTCCTTGAGCCCTGGTTTAATCCCATTTTTTAATCTATATCAAAGATATTCTTGGAATCCTCACTCAATGGCGATCAAGATCTCCCTACCCAGATTAACCTATCTCTAAATTTGGAAAATGGGTGCAGAAGTTTGAGTATGAGTACTCTTCGGTTATTTGTCATGCTTGTAAGGAGAAAAATAAGGATGTAACTTTCCCTATTTCCTAGGAGATTCAAAATATTGATTCTAATCAAGGGAGTTCCCCTTTGGATTGCTCAAGGATATATAATGCTTTGGGTTCTAATGATGGATGTACCACCCTGATTTTAGGATGGTTCATTTTTGCTTTAGTTATTCCGCCTCTTGTTGTTTTGTTGTTTTGGAGCTGTTTTGTTTTGTTGTTTTGCTGGGATTAATGCTTCATCTTTCTCTTTGCACAAGGGATCAGGGCCCTTTCAAAATCCCTTCTTATCTAATTAAAAACACTCATTGATGATGGATCATTATAGTCCCCCCTCTATGCTTGGATTTAAAAATAGAATGAACTCTAACTACTTGTTTAATTCTAATAGAATATGACATTAGGGTACCTAGGTAGCATAAGAGGTTGTTCACTAAATTATTCCACCTTAATGATAGTTAATGTTAAGGATTTAATGAAACAAACTCTTGTTCATGGATCACCTTCTTAGCCTCCTATGGACGTCATTCTTTGTGTGGTCTACCACATGACCATAATCAGGGTCTTAATAAATGTATTAGATACTCTCTATTATCAATAAGAGAGTTATCATAATATAGTCGTGGCGAGTGGTTACAAATAAGATTAGTGGGTCCATAGTTCCCACTTGGTTTGTACTTAGAAACATTATCATTTCTTAGTTGTATGGAAACTACAAATTCATGCATCTAGGCAACAATACACACTAGCTATTATATGATTCCACTAATGAGAAAAGCCTAGTCAATCTTATAGTTTGTGGAATTAGTCATGTCCCTCATATAGAATATGTAATGCCCCGCCAGGAAACCCCGAAGGGATTAAGCCATAACACAAGAATAGAGTGCAATTTTTTTTTTTTTAAAGTTACAACACATAAGATGCAACAAGATATCAAAAATTCAAATTACATAGCGGAAGACATCAACTCACACCTAAAGAGTTTCCCAACAAGATTACTTAAATTTCACAATTCACTTACTCACACAATTAATCCAAAAGCTGAATATCTTAATAACGAGATAATTCAAAATCAGGATAATTTCTTTCAAAGGACGGAAATATAAATCACAACAAAGATTCATCCATTAAGATCCATTCCTAATTCTCATTCAAGCTTTTCATTTAAAATCACCAACCATACATCTAACATTCTAATACACTAGGATTTCATCATAACATAAGAGATCTTTCCGAGCATATTTAAATTCCTTAACAACAACTGAGTATAATTCATTACTCTAAGTTACATTCTTTCATATTCCAACTTATTGCATTTCAAAAGAAGATTACACACATGCATTTACGATAAATCGCATCTCAACCAATTATGCATTCGATCAACATGGCATTCAAGAAAGAACTGAATATAAGCATTTAAAGTTAATTCCATTCATCCACTTAACCATTCTAACATAAGCTAAACATACATGATAAAGCTGAATAAAGGAAACATAAGAGAATGCATCACATAACACCATAATGATCTCGGAGTTCACCCCTAAAGGGCTACATCTCCGGGTCTGCTCAACTGCAAGACCCCCTCTGATAAATAATAAAGTTAAGAATACAAGAGGTTACACCAATACAATCTAGCCATCAAGGCGATACATAAACAATATACAAACGACCACATCGGTCCATTAATACATAAACGATCCCTGAAAAGAACAGGATCCAGCTGAACATAATCAAGCTAATACAAGAGTCCAGAGGAGCATCCACAAGATTGAGCCATCACCACCCAAGGTCTAACATGAAACTGACACTCACAAGGGTAGAGACAAAAGGACGACTCACAAAGGTACTCCTAACAGGACAAAACGACAACACACTAGCGAACGTAGGGACAAGTGTCATCACACAACCTGGTATGGATACCATGGCAAGTCTTCATAGGTCTTGGCTCCATACACTGGGTCACCCTGGCAACCTAATCCGAGCTTCCAGCCCATCCAAGCCTCGTGTGGACCCACACATCCTCTCGTGAAGACAAGGAAGATGGTTTGCCGTTTCAGGCCTTCTCACAGCATGTTGAATCTATGATAGAACTCATCTCATGTGTGAGGCACATTATCTTATTTAGAGATTACATTCTAATCTACTTAGGTTATCATTTATTAGACTCACTTTCGACGGGTTTCCCAGCAGCCACTTTGGGCGCGACCCCCAATCGAAAGCCACTTTCCCATACGACACTAGACTATACTCGGACGAACTCAAACCAAGGAATACACATGGTCAGACGAACGGAGTTCAAGAAGAAGAACAATCATCTGGTCAAACACGACTCAAGGATGAACACTTACTGACGGTACTCTAACTAGAGACCTGACAAACTAAGGTCAACCATGAATCATCATTCGCCTCACACAACGAGGATATGACCAAAACGACACTACCACAATATAACAGTCAACTCGGAATCGAGGACTGAAACAGGTACCCCAAGTCAAGCCATACGACAGGGTCCTACTAAACAAAGCAAAACATGCCATTTCATAATTAAAGGCGGATACAGAAATTAAACTCGCAAGGCAATAATCAGAAAAGACAATATTCCTCAAATTGATTTAAACATTAAAATCAATCACCACAGATTCATAATTTCAATTCTCGATACATTATACGGATTACGGAAATAAAAATGTAGAAAGAGAATCTAAAGAAGCTAATCATTTCCAAAAGCACATCGTTTCAATTCAAACACCCAACGATAAATATTTCACTACTTCTTAATTAGCCAAATGCTCTAATCAGCTAGAAGGTAAGATATCCATTTATTAGCCAAGATGAATCAGAGAATAATCGACAATATTAAATTACAAAATTACAGTTGTAGAACTTAATTAGAAAGAGGGCAAAAGTCACGAAATGAAGTTGAATAACGATTAACCTATAAACTCCATTATAGAATTAATCAATATCCAACTGACATTTAATGTGATATTGCCACCCTAAACCTAATTAAGGACTAATTTCCACTTAACAATAAAAATAACATTTAACATATTATAAGCATTTTTTTTTTTGAACACTAAAAAAAATGCATTAAAAAAAACATCTTTAAAAACTAATTAAAAGAAAGCATTATAACAAGGGCTAGGGCGGGCCGTGCCCTAACCCTAGCCGCTGGCGGATAGCACTCGCGGGCGGCGCTCGCGGCGGTGCCCGCAGGTGCCGCGGCGCCCTGCGGCCACCGCCATGAGCCGCAGGCACTGCGGGCTGCAAATGTTGAAGGAAGGGATTGCGAGCGCAGGGAGGGGAGTAAGGGGGACGAGCGGGGGAGAGGGGAGGAGCAGCGGGTGGAGCTCCGCTCCCCGCCCTCCAACCCCAAACACAGCTCGTGTTATTAAACAAAAACTCGCCCAGCTCGATTTTAACATACTTTACACAGCGCTAAAAAAAATATAAAACACAGTTCGAAATTAATGTATTTTCTTTATTTATTTATTTTCGAAACACAGCGCTATGATTAAAAGAAACATAGTTCGAACTTCCAAAACAAAAACGCCCAAAAAGGGTTGCTGAAGTTTTCGATTTAAGAAGAGTTTAGATAAAATACAGAACTATGTTTTGGTATCCATTTCTTGGGTGATTTCATTCTCTCCAAACACAAGGGTTTCAAACACCCAAAAAGGATAGAGGAATAACACACCTCATAAACACTTCCAGCCAAGCTGGTTAATTTACCAAATCAATTCATAAGCATGACAGACAATGGAGAATCTAAAATCAGATAAAACCCCCATTTCCATTTCAAACAAAAACCAAAATTGAGAGTTGGATCCTACCTTAACACGCAATCCTGGAATGGCTGAAGGAGAGCCCAATCCTGCCAGGTCCAGAATCATTCCTTCTCAAAACCCCCAAATTCGATTCCAAAATTTTTCTTTCAACCAAAATTCCTCCAAAAATGTCCATTCCTCCATTTTTCCCCAAATTTGGGTTATATGGAAGAGTTGACCCAAAAATTCCATTTTTGGAATAAAAATTCTTATTTACCAATAATTCTCAACATTTAATTCTTTTCTAATTATAACACCAAAATAACTTGCTTCAATCCAAAAATCGATTTCCTCATTAATTAAATTTAATCTTTCTGATTTAATAATCCAATAGAATACAATTAAACCTATCGCAATTAAATACAAATCTTTCTTTTCAACAGCATAAATAAGATGCATTAAATATTCAAAAGTAGTCATTAAATCGAATTTACTTCCAATTTAAAATAGGCAATTCATAACAATGGAAATCGCATAACGGAAGCCAGATTAATTTAACCCATTATCTTCAATGCACAAACGCAAATTTAATCAAGATAATTACTAAGGACTAATTAATCAATTAACCAAACACACCAGGCATGCAAATCGAGAAAGTCAACCAACAGACGACTCGCAAACCCAAACAAGAAGGGATCACCGACAACGACTGATGATGCTCACTTGAGCACGACTAAGGTCGACTAGGGTCTTACGACCACCTAATCCAACTCTAAGGATTAAAAGAGGTACACTCAAACCTGCAATCCGAGTGAAGAAGAACTTCGCACTCAAGCGGCATTGCACCTGAAATTTCCTGCAACCAAGGATCATACATGCATACATATATAAAATTTAATGAAAATGTTAGCCCGATATTAATACCACGAGATAGGTACACTAACAACTTGCATACAACTAGTGAGAAAACCACATCAATAGCTATGCGTAAAATCAATCATCTAACTATAACATAATATTACGATAAACTAATCAAGATTAAACCAAGGTTAGAGATTGATTAGGGCAGGGGTACTACATTCTCCCCCCCTAGGTTCCGACTTACTCCTGGAAGTCATAAGGCTAGATGGAGAACCTGTCGTACGCATCAGCCCTGAAACTCATTCAACAAATATCAAATTGCACATAGAAATCTTTCCATAATAAAATGAAATATTACTGCAAAATTCTTTACAAACGCCATTATCCATTGGCGAGATACATCTAAAACCATACATTCCTTTAAAATATTCTAGGAATTATCCACAATCATAGCAGAGAAACAAGAAATTTCTTCCTTTCATTTCACCAAATTAAAGCATTACAAGGAGGTAAACAGCAATTACCATAATCATCTATCAAACATGACCAAAAAACATGCCATCATGATCAATTTCCTTTACCAATCCATCTTTATCATAAAATTTTATTGAATAGAACTAGCTTCAAATATCAATTTCTACAGCCAAAATAACTTTCATGAAATAAGAGCAACAAAATATAACTCAATTGCTTACACTTGCCAGGCATAAGAACACCTTCCCAATGACTATGTCCCATAACATAGTGACAAGCTAACACAATTTACTCCATGATACAAATAATAACCATCCACATAACTGGAATGCATAACAGAAAAGGCCACATGTGAGCATGTCTAATGCTCGGTCAAGGATAACATGCACGATCAGCATCTCTATGCCTGATCTCATAACAACAATATGATCATAAATATACAATATCTCACTCAAAGGCTTGATGGTGCTAGGCACACCATAGCGGTGCTACCTTCCATACAAGACCTTTGTGAATATCCCTTGTTGAGCAAGGTGGTTAGCCTCCAAGAGATAGTCACCACACATAGGTAGGTAGTGGGTCCTAGCTGTTTCCACAGCCTCACATACCTCCATCCTCAAGGTTCCTTGCGTCTACTTCCTCGTATACACTCATCCAAGCCCGTCTCCTACGTTCTTGGAGAGGAATTCACATTGCAACACAAGACCAGCATATGAAAACATCAAGGATAAACCGGTTTAGCCACCAAAGTACAGGTGAATAAAGATAATAAATGTCAATTCCAACAATTAAAACAAGAAAATAATTTCCGGAATTTCAACACCAAATCAAAGTGCAAAAGATCACAAGATCGTGGCCAAACCTTCAAAATCAAAGTAAAATAAACTGCTGATCCCCAAAGAAATATAAAGAATAGCACAACTGCACATAACATCACTACGTGACTAATAGCTAGCCACCAACGAGGAAGGAAGGAACAATCGTCTAGCTATCCTAGTAGCTCATCATGTGGTGTGGCCAAGTCACACATCCACATGGCATGGCAGCATGCACCTCGACATCACCCCGCATCACATCGTCACGTGGCATGGCTCTACCCAATACCTAGCGGTAGGCCGCATGGAAATGTCTACTACATCCCGCATCGTGTCTCAGCACGGCATGGCAATACTCCAAGCGGACAACACACGCAATGGACGTATCCCGCATGGCAGTGTACCCCGCGGATAAGGCACGCGCTGGTCACACTCCGCATAGCGATGTTCCTCTCAGGATACTCGCCATAAGCCAGAGGTATACATGGCTAAGGTCTACCCACAAGTCTACCAACACTGGTCAGTTGGCAACTTATGTAAGAACCATAACACGCCTCTCATGAAGACAAGGCAATAGATGCTCCAATAGAATCCAACAATATGCTCAAAAAAAGGATAGGAATAAGGCTGGCACTGATGAACCTCATAAATAGGTTCATCACAAGGGAAAGTATTGAGTACACCTTGATACAATTTAGTAGTACAACTATATCATTCCTCGAAGTAGAGAAGCTAAAGTCGCTTCGCGTCGATATTACTCGTACGCCAATCCATACTATTCAAGGAACGGTCGCTTTGAATACTACCCCTTAACATACTGAGTTACCCACAACCCGAGGTTTGGTACTCAGTAGGGAACAAATAAGCAACATCACATAAACAGTATGGTTTCCCATACTCATAAGCAACATATCCTCCATGGTTGATTACTTCACCAATCCATGGGCACATAAGATAAGCACTGGTTTCTTACAATACACACAATTACACCAATACTGGTTTAGTCACATTTACGGGGAGTACTTTTCATTATGCTAACATCTATACAAGGAAGATTTCAATTATGCTTTCTATATAAATAACTGAATCAAGTTTACTCTAGATACAAGTACTGAAATTATTAACAATTCACAATTACATAAGGAAATAACCTCATTCCTATATCTTTCTCGAATCTCACTAAGCATTCATAATTAAATTACTAGCTAAGCAAATTCATTTCTAAAGCTTAAGACTTTCATCTATCACTATGAAGCCAAAAGCAAACATACAATTTCACATGTTTTATAAACATTCTATTTAAATCAATGCATTCTTTAATACCATTTCTAAAAATCTCATGATTAGGCAAAGAGAAGGGAAAGAGAGTTTGATAACCAAACTATATCCTACGAAGACACAAGATCAATCAAGGTCACGCTATAATATTAAATTTCTCACTATAAGCCTATCATTTCAATTACACGGTTTTCATTTCGCTACCGATTTAGAAAGATTTCAATCAGCCGAATAAAAACATTTCCAATATTTATGGTTGCAACAGGACGTTCTAGTTTTCCAAACAAGCAGAGATCAATAAAGGCAATCTTTTCGATAATGCAAGACCTCTTAAGAACACTCACTTAATAATATTACAATACAGACACATGTCATAATTTGCAACCTATTAGAGAAGATCACATTACGATCAAAGATAAGCAAGGAGTTATTACCCCAAATAAAACATATTAATGCATGCACATCAAACAAGCTTTCCATTCGCACTTTCTAAATACATTAAGGTAATTATATATACCCAAAAAGCGAGTTCAATGGAGCATTTGCTAAAATACATCTTCAGTCAAACTGGTTTAATGAAACACATAAGACAATCTTTCGGAAAACACATAAAACAATCTTTCAGGGAACATATTAATACTTTCTCGAAGCTACAAGAACATGCTCCTTTTAACACTTCTTCTACAAACCAAGCAGTTTCACATAATTCAACTATTCGCATAGCAATGCACCTTACTAAAGTAGAATTTAATCATGCTACTCCTACCACATACACATGGAGAATTCTATAAACGTACACACACAGTTTTCTCCCATTCACCCAAAATGTAATGCCCATACCCTAGTTAGACTTTTAAAACCCATTTAACCTTGATTGACTTCCTATGTGGTATTCTTGAATGGTAGATTAACCGATATGCAATGTGTAGTTTAGATAATATAAATAAATTGTGCATACTTATTATTGTGCTTTTGCATCGATTCTCGTGTAAATGTAATTGTTTCCTAACCCTTGAGATAAATCCTGAGCTAACGCTTTCATTGAATACTTGTATATGTATATGCATGCTTGTATGGATTCATGGGTGCAAGAGACTGCAGGTACAACGCTTAGGGCAAGGTTCATCTCCTTTGGAATTTGCAAGGTTGAGTATGCTCCTTCATCTTTTGAACTCGGATTTAGTGGTCATATAACTCTCGTCTTGCCTTAGCCATGGTTAGGTGAGCATCGTGTGTGGATTCATGGGGCTTGCTTTTCATTGGGATGCATGTCGAGAGATTTGGAGGACTCCCTCGATTTGCATGCCATGCGCGAGGTAAGTGAGGTTTGTTATCCTAAGTATTAAATTCAAAATTAATGAGTCGGCATACACAATAGTGATATAGGAATTTAAAAAAGGTAGCTTCTTTTATATGATTAATTATTAATTTAAGAGATTTGCTTTAAATTATCATTGTAGCAAGCTTAAGGTATTCAACTGGGGTTAGTGTGCTCATTTACACATTTGCAACATTTACGCATTCGTAGTTGAAAAAAATTAGAATAAATCAGACTCTTGCAATAGATTAGTCATTTATTTAAAAAAAAATGTCGTCTTATTATGTTATAGCGAGTTAATTTAATAGCTAATTTTAAAATAATGAATTTAATGAGTTATGCGTTTTGGAAAGGAAAAATTCAAAGTCATTTGGGAGATGGGAATAAATTAATCATAATCGCATTTGGAAGAGAAAAAGGGTAAATTTTATTATTTAAAAGAAATTAGTTCCATTTTACTTGTGAAGTGGATAAAGTATAAAAGTTTGATTTTCAGAAAATTTAACTAATCAAAATATAAAGTGTTGGCTAAAGTGATATGTAGAAAATTTTTTAAAAAAAAATTAGAGTTGAATAAGGAATGGAAGCTTTTAAATTTTAAAACAAAAATGAATAAAGAGGAAATGAATGACTCCCATTTTGATTTTCATCTATTTTATTTTTAAAATAAAATGCCTAAATTCGAAATTAAAAATTAGGGTAAAATTAGGGTTTTTCTTTTTAACCTAGTTTTGTAAGCATTTTGGGGGTTCTTGGGCTTGGGGAGTGGGTTGGAGAAAAATGAGGGATTTGCATTGTAGCAGTAGATTGGGGAAGCTCTTCATCAAGATTCATGCCCGGAATTTGCACTATGAGGTAGGATTCGAATCCACTACTTTATTTATTTGTTGAATACAAAAAAAAAAAAAATAGTCTTATCCATGAATGATTTGGGGTTTAGTTTTCAGTTTACTTTCAATCTTGGTTGTTCTTGAATCAAACCCTCATTCTTGATGGATTTTTGTGATTTTTAAACTTGTTAGGAAAACTTTCTTTCATAATGGAGATTTTGGTTTAAATCTGGAAATGTCTTTGAGGTGTTGTAATTCCTCTTATCTTTTGTGTGTTTAACCTGTTTGTGTTTAAAAAAAAAAGAGAATAGAAAATAAAAAAAGGGGCTGTGACTGTGTATGCTTTATTTTTCTCAGAATTCGTTCATGGCGTTTAAGCTTTAAACTGTGATTTTATTTCAAAAATTTATTGAGATGAAAACACAAAAGAAATATTCAAAAAAAAAATAGGAAAACAAAAAAAAAGGGGGAGAAATTTTACAGGTTAGGGTTTGGCGCCGCCGCCCCCTTCCCCGTTTCCTCCCCCCTTCCTCCCCCGTTTTTTGTGGCTCGCATGGAGATGCCCTGCGACCACAGTGGGCCGCAGGGAGTCCTTGCGTCCACCGTGGGCCGCAGGGTAAGCCCTGCGACCACGGTGTCCGCAGGGATTTCCCTGTGTCCACGGTGGCTCGCAGGGAAACCCTGCGGCTACCGTGGGTAGCGCCTTTTCTTTAACTTGACATTTTAAGCATTTTTTTTTATTGTTTCATGTTAGTTTTTAAAAAAAAAAAAAATCGATTTAGTATTAAAAGGGTAATAAAATGCAAAGAAATGTGCGTAGAAATATTTAGGTTATAAAAAAAAAAAAGGGAATTCTGGTAGAAAGGTCCATTGTATTGGAAATTAGTTTTATTCAATTTATATTTCGCTAAATTATGTTTATATATATATATATATATATATATATATTAAATACGAAGTTGGTGTTTATATAAATTTGTGGATTTAATTAAGAAATAACTTTTTATTAGTCATGTATTGTTAAATTTATTTTGAGCATGATTAATTTTTGGAACCCAATATAATCGGAAAGTATACTTGGCGAAGAGGCTAAATATTGACTGTTTTTGAAGACCCTTGAAATAAAACACCATTGCTATCGTCATAAAATATATCATAATAAGACATTGTTCTTCTTTTAAATAGATTTTATATCGCATAATGTTACAAATGAAAACTAAAGTATAGGGGAGTATGAAATTTGCATCGAAATTATTTTCGTATATTTTGTAATTACTTCGTCAGTATGTTAGTAGTATGCATGTAAATTGGATATCGTATCGATTTAAAAAGGAAAATGTTGTAAGTATAAGTTCCATCATTGCCTGGTTTGGGGTGGCGTCATACCTTGGTGTATTTGTTTTTCAGACCTTGTTATCTAGATAATTGTGTCGGTCATTGCCGAATTATGCCCTAGTCAAAATATCGTCAGTCATTAGAACTTGTAATTTGCTTGTAGTGTTTCAGTTGGAGCCACTCTAGAAGGGACCAATATGTAAACCCCAAAGGAGGTGTCTATTGTTTATCGATTGTATTCGCCTAAGTGGCAAGGTGTAAAAGATTTATAAACTATGTATTTCTAACAATATAATACCAAAGGGGTCTTGCAGTTGAGCAGACCCGGAGATGTAGCCCATCCAGGGTGAACTCCGAGATCATATCTGTGTTATGCGATGTTTATAGCGTGCTTTGTTTTATGTTTTAAAATATCATGAATGGTTGTATTCTTGCATAAGTGTATGGTGAAAATTTAATGAATTCAAATTTAAGTGCATAACATTATTCATATGGGTAAATGTAGTTGTTTAAGTTCATAAAACGTTGTGAATTATGAATATGGCAAAGTATTTAAATATTGAAATTAAAGTTGTGGAAAAAGTAATTTGATAATGTTAAATTAAATGGTAATAGTGGAAAGGCTCTTGCTGGAATACTTTATTGGATTAACTTGATATTAAGTATATAAATGGAATGAATGTAAAAAGGAAACCAAGTTAAAATTTATGTCACAAAATCGTAGATTGAAATCTAGAAGATGAACATCATATAAATAACTATCTTTTTTCCTTAGGAAATGAATCACGCCATGTCAATTATGTTTCATTGCATTGGACGAATTTGT